>NW_016814779.1:497602-622817 GCF_001698545.2 Rhinopithecus bieti | reverse complement strand
TTTTTTTTTTTTTTTTTTTTTGACAGTCTTGCTGTGTTGCCCAGGCTGGAATGCAGTGACACAGTCTCGGCTTACTGCAACCTCTGCCTCTTGGCTTCAAGCAATTCTCTGCCTCAGCTTTTTGAGTAGCTGGGATTACAGGCGCCTGCTACCACACTTGGCTAATTTTTTTTGTATTTTTAGTAGAGATGGGGTTTTCACCATCTTGGCCAGGCTGGTCTTGAACTCCTGACCTTGTGATGCACCCACCTCAGCCTCCCAAAGTGCTGGGATTACCAGCGTGAGCCACCGTGCCTGGCCTACGTATTCTTTTTTTGCCCCATATATATCCCAGATTAGATGCTGGAGGAGTAGGTAACACAAAAACACCAGTAAGTATAGACAGAAAAACCCCAAGAAAAGCCTGCCTTATCTAGCCAAATGATCAGGAAAGGGATAGCCTAGAAAGACAGAAAAACAGTAGCCACTCTACTGCAGACACCACAGGAAAAATTGTTGCCCCACCCTGACCCACACTAGCAAAGGCTGAGTAGAGAGCCTAGACTACCACCCCCTCTATGCTGTAATGAGATGCTCTAAGCTCCCTTCTGGGATGGTAACAGAGAAGGTTAACTAGATAGCTTAGACTTTCATTTATGCTGGGTAGTAAGAAAGGCTTCCCTCACAATGTCAGTGGGGATCATGTGGACTTTCACCTCCACCTGGCAGTGAAAGGGTGCTCATTCTCCCTGCTGGGGTAGTATCAGAGGTAGCCTAATGTACAGTCAGGACTTTAATCACCACCCAGAGGTAACAAAGTCATTTCCTTATGGTGTCAGTGAAGTTAAATGGAGAACAGTAATGAAGCATCTCGTCTCCTCCTAGGCAGGGAGATATAAGTGGAGGTTTGATGTTTCCATAAGGGAGCTTCTGTATCTATCCAATGGGACCCTTCCCCTTGAGTGTCTTCAGAGGCCAAGGGAAAAAACCCGGACTTCCATTCCCACTTAGGAACAATGAGATGATATTCCCCCTTCTCTGCTGAAGTGGAGTCAGAGGAATACAATAAAAACAAAATATGTAAATAAGATCCAGACTCTCAGAAGATAATACCCCATATTACGAAGTTTCAGTTGAAAATTACTTGTCAGTCTAAGAACCAGGAATATCTCAAAACTATAGAATGTTTATGATCATATAAATGTTTCAATGGGTCGTCATATAAATGTTTCAATGAGCAACTACAAATAAGCTTAAAACAAAAGAATCTCTGCAAAGCAATAAAAAGTCTGAGCAAAGCTGTTAAAGTATAAAGAACAAAACAGAAATTTTACAACTCAAAAATAAAAACTATCAATAAGTGGAATAAACAGCAGAATGGACAGATAGAGGAAATAACTGGTGAGCTAGAAAATAGAAAAATAGATGTTATCCAATTTGAACATAGAAAATAAGCTCAAATGAAAAAGGACATAGCCTCAGAGACTGGTGGGACTATAGCACAAGATCTAATATTTAGGTGATTAGTGTCCTAGAAGAAAGGGAGAAAGAAGGTAGAGCTGAAAAGGTACTGAGAAAATTAAAGGTTGAAAACTTCCCAAATTTGGCAAAAGATAGAAGCCTATAGATTCCAGTTAATGAACCCCAAACTGATAAACCCAAAGAAAGCCACACCAAGACACATCATTGTCAAACTTTTGAAAACTATAGACAACGGCTTGAAAACAGCAAAAGAGAAATGACGCCTTACCTCTAAGGGGAAAAGCAATTTAAGTGACAACAGATTTCACATCAGAAACCACAGAGGCTAGAAAGAAGTGGCACATATTTCAAGTGCTGAAGGAAAAGGAACTGTCAACCTAGAATCCTATACTCAGCAAAAATATCTTTCAGGAATGAAGGGGAAATCCAGACATTTGTCAGATGAAGGAAAAATGAGAAAATTTGTCAAGAGCAAATACAACCTAAGAGAATAGCTAAAGGAAGTTCTTTAAACAAAACGACACAATAAAAGAAAGAATCTTGAAATATCAAGAGGAAAGAAAGAACACGGTACTCTGGGATTATTTGTGGTGCCCCAAAGTTTGTATGTTGAAACCTAGTCACAAATGTGATGGTATTAGGAGGTGAGGCGTTTGGGAGGTGGGATTCCACCTTGTGAAGACAGAGTTAGAAGGAACCATTTGTGAACCAGAAAGCAGACCCTCACCAAGACACTGAGTCTGCCAGTGTCTTGATCTAAGCCTCAGCCTCTGTAGCTGTGAGAAACAGATTTGGTTATAAAATATCCAATTTATGATATTTTGTTATAGCAATCTGAATGGACTAAGACACATGGTAAGCAAAAATATGGTTAAATACAGTATACTTTTGCTTCTCTTGAGTTTGTTTGATATTTGAAGCAAAAATTACAACATTGATAAGGTTTTAGATGTAGGTAAAGAAAATATATAAGGCAATTGTTTTTTTTTTTTGAGATGCAGTCTCTCTCTGTCACCCAGGCTGGAGTGCAGTGGCACAATCTCTGCTCACTACAACCTCCGTCTCCCGGGTTCAAGCGATTTTCCTGCCTCAGCCTCCTGAGTAGCTAGGATTACAGGCATGCGCCACCACATCCAGCTAATTTTTTTGTATTTTTAGTAGAGACGGGGTTTCACCATGTTGACCAGGATGGTCTCGATCTCTGGATCCCATGATCCACCCGCCTCAGCCTCCCAAAGTACTGGGATTACAGGAATGAACCACCGCGCCTAGCTGGCAATTACGTTTTAAATGGGGGAAGATAAAGGGAAGTAAAGGGAGGTAAGGATTCTGTACTTAATTCAAACTAACAAAATGATGACACCAGAGGATTATAAATTATGTATATATTATGTATATATAATACATATACATTATGTGTATATAATGTATATATAATACCTAGAGCAACCACTAAAAAGTTATACAAAGATATATACTTAGAACAGACTATAGATAAGTCAAAATGGAATTCTAAAAAATGTTCAAGTAACTAACTCACAGGTTGTCAGGAAAAAGAAAACAGGAATGAAAGGACAGAAAATAAAAAATAAAATGGCAGGCTTAAACCCTAACTTATCAGTAATTACATTACATGTAAGTGACCTGTCTATGCCAATTAAAAGTCTTTTGGTATAATGCATTTTAAAAGCATGATTTCACTAGGTGAAGTGGCTCACGCCTATATATTCCTAGCACTTTGGGAGGTGAAGGTGGGAGGATCAGTTGAGCCCATGAGTTCAAGATCAACCTAGCCAACGGTGAGACCCCTATCTCTACAAAAAATTTAAAAATTAGCTGGATTTGGTAGCACGTGTCTGTTATCCTAGCTACTTAGGAGGCTGAGGCAGGAGAATCACTTGAGCCTGGGGGGTTGAGGCTGCAGTGACCTGTGATTGTGCCACTGCACTCCAGCTGGGGTAACAGAGCAAGACCTTGTTTTAAAAACAAAACATGATTTTGCTGTATGTTGTCTACAAGAAAATTATTTGATAACACTATATCCAGAATAAAAATAAGATTGAAAAACTATATCATGCAAATATTAATCAAAAGAAAACAGGAGTTGCTATATTAATATTAGAGCAAGTAGGCTTTAGGGTAAAAAAAATTACCAGAGTAGTACATTATGAACATGTATATGATAAAAGAGTCAGTCCTTTAAGACATAAATGTATATGCACCGAAAGACAGCTGCAAAATATGTAAAGCAAAAACTAATAGAACTGGAGGAAGAAATAGACAAAGTCACAGTTATAGTTGGAGACTCTGATACCTCTCTCTCATAATTGATAGAACAATTAGATAGAAAATCAACAAGAATATAGAAGAACTAAACACCACCATCACCCAACAAGATTTAATCAACATTTATACATGCCGCTCAACAACAGCGGACTGCAAATTCTTTTCAAGTGCCCACAGAACACACAGGAAGATAGACCATATCCTGAGTCATAAGATAAACCTCCACTAATTTAAAATACTGAAATTATACAAGTATGTTCACCAACCACAATGGAATCAAAGTGGAAATCAGTAACACAAAGGTAATAGGAAAACGTCCAATCCTTGGAAACTGAACAACATACTTCTAAAGTATTCATGGGTCAAACAGGAAATATCAAAACAAATTTTAAAAAATAATATTGAACTAACTTGGCTGGGCGCGGTGGCTCATGCCTGTAATCCCAGCACTTTGGGAGGCCGAGGCGGGTGGATCACAAGGTCAGGAGATCGAGACCATTCTGGCTAACACGGTGAAACCCTGTCTCTACCAAAAATACAAAAAGCCAGGTGTGGTGGTGGGCACCTGTGGTCCCAGCTACTCGGGAGGCTGAAGCAGAAGAATGGCGTGAACCCGGGAGGCAGAGCTCACAGTGAGCCGAGATTGCGCCACTGCACTCCAACCTGGGCAACAGAGCAAGACTCCATCTCAAAAAATATATATGTGTGTGTGTGTGTGTGTGTGTGTGTGTGTATATATATATATAACTAAAAATGAAAATACAACAATCAAAATTTGAGAAGACCAGCTAAAGGAATGCTGAGAGGAAACTTGTAACATGAAATGCACATGTTAGAAAAGAGGAACAGTCTCAAATCAGTTATCTATGCTTCTACCTTACAAATCTAGAAAAAGAATAGCAAAATAAACTCAAAGCAAGCAAAAGAAGGAAATTATAAGAGTAGAAATCAGCACAATTGAAAAGAGTAGCAATAGTGAATATCAATGAAACAGAGCTGGTTCTCTGAAAAAAATCAATAAAATTGAAAGACTGACCAAAAAAAGAGAGAAGACAGAAATGACCATTGTCAGAAATGGTGTCAGAGACAAGGATATCACTGCAGACATCAAAAGGATAATAAGAATACTATGAACAATTCCATACACATAAGTTTACAAATTAGATAAGATGGTTCAATTAGTTGAAAAATACAAATGATCACAACTCAGTCTGATATAGGTAATGTGAATAGCCCTATAGAAATTGCTGTGGTTTGGGTATATTGAAATTTGATCCCCAATGTGGCAGTGTTGGGGGGTGTAGCCTAGTGGGAAGTGCTTTTGTTATGGGGGCAGACCCCTCATGAATGTCTTGGTGCTGTTCTCACAGTAGTAAGTTCTTGCTCTTTTGAGGCTAGATTAGTTCTCGCAGGAATTGATTATTTCCTGAGTGAGTGGGTTGTTATAAAGCCAGGACACCCCTCAGGGTTTCCCCTCTTTGCACCTGTCTGCTTCCGCTTTGATTTTCTCCACCATGTGATGTAGCACAAAAGCCCTCACCAGAAGCCAAGGCCATGCCCACAAACTTCTCAGCCTATAGAACCGTAAGCTAGTCTCAGGTATTCTTCTATAGCAACACAAAATGGACTAAGACAGAACTGTTCAGTGAATTAAAGTTGTAATTACAAAATTCCCAAAAAAGAAATATCCAGGCTCAGATCCCCTTGTTTTTTTTTTTTGTTTTGTTTTGTTTTGTTTTTTTTGAGACGGAGTCTTGCTCTGTCGCCCAGGCTGGAGTGCTGTGGCGCGATCTCGGCTCACTGCAAACTCTGGTTCCTGGGTTCACACCATTCTCCTGTCTCAGCCTCCCAAGAGGCTGGGACTACAGGTGCCCGCCACCACACCCAGCTAATTTTTTGTATTTTTTTAGTAGAGATGGGGTTTCACCATGGTCTTGATGGTCTCGATCATAGTCAGGATGGTCTCGATCTCCTGACCTCGTGATCCACCCGCCTCGGCCTCCCAGAGTGCTGGGATTACAGGCGTGAGCCACCATGCCCGGCCTTCAGATCCTCTTATTGAAGAAGTCTATCAAACTTTTTAAGGAAGAATTAAAACTAATTCTACATAATCTCTTCCAGAAAATAGAAGAGGAAGAGACATTTTCCAGTTAATGTTAAGAAATGTTTTACCTTGCTTATATCAAAACCAAAGACATTACAAAAAAACAAAACAAAACAAAATTACAGACCAGTATACTTTGTGTAATAAACCCAAACGTCCTTAACAAAATACCAGAATTTTGCAGTATATAAAAAGAATAATATACCCCAAACAATAGAAGTTTATTTCAAGGTAGCAAACTCAATTCACTATTTGAAGATCAATAAGTGTAATCCACCACATTAATAGACTAAAGGAAAATAATCCCACGATTATATTAATCAGTGGAATGAAAGCATTTGATACATTTCACCACCCATTCATGATAAAAACTGTCAGAAAAAATAGCAATAGAAGGGAACTGCCTCAACTTGATGAAGAGCAACTACAGAACTGCTGTAAGCTAACAGTAAATGGTGAAAGACTGAATGCTTTTCCCTTATGATCAAGAATAAAGCAAGAATGTCTCTTTACCACTCTTATTTGACAAAGTGCAGGAAGTAGTAACCACTGTGTTAAAGAGAGAAAAAGGAAATAAAAGGCATACAGGTTGGAAAAGAAGAGCTAAAACTGTACTTATATGCAAATGACATGATTATCTATGTAGAAATCCAAGGAATCTACAGAAAAAAACTGTAACTACAAAGTGAATCCCGTAAGATTGCAGGATACAATATAAATATACAAAAAATTAATTGCATTTCTATTTACTAGCAATGAACATTTAGACACTAAAATTAATAATACATTAGCATTTACAACCATACATACAAAAAAATACTTAGATGTAAATTTAATAAAACTTGTATCAAATTTATATACTGAAAGCTATATAATATTGATTAAAGAAATCAGAAAATAGCTAAATAAATGGACTGAAATATCATGTTCATGGATGGGAAGATTCAACACAGTAAAGATGTCAAGTCAGCCGGGCGCAGTGGCTCACACCTGTAATCCCAGCACTTTGGGAGGCCGAGGCAGGCAGATCACCTGAGATCGGGAGTTCTAGACCAGCCTGACCAACATGGAGATACCCCGTCTCTACTAAAAGTACAGAATTAGCCAGGCGTAGTGGCACATGTAAGTCCAGCTACTCAGGAGGCTGAGGTAGGAGAATCACTTGAACCTGGGAGGCGGAGGTTGCAGTGAGCCAAGATCGTGCCATTGCACTCCAGCCTGGGCAACAAAAGCAAAACTCTGTCTCAAAAAAAAAAAAAAGATGTCAAGTCATCACAAATTGAAATACAGGTTTAACACAATTCCTGTCAAAATCCTAGCAGCATTTGTTTTGTAGATAGAAACAAGTTTTATTCTAAAATTCATATGAGGGGAAGTAAGAACCTGAATATTTAAAAACATTTATTTTTATTAAAAGAATGTAGTTGGAGTAATCAGTGTTCCTGATTTCAGGATTTACTATATCAATAGTAAACAAAACTGTGTGGTATTGGCAGAGAAATATACACATAGATCAATAGAAAGAGATAGGAAACCCAGAAACAGACTGATACTAATATAGCCAACTGGTTTTTGACAAAGATGCAAAAGCAATTCGATGGAGGAAAGACAGCCTTTTCAACAGTTGATTTTGAGGCAATTGGACACCCATAGGCCAAAAAATTAACCCCGACGAAAAGTATCATCCCTTATACACAAAATGAACTCAAAATAGATCATGAATGTAAATATAAAACATAACACTTTAATCAACAATCATGGGAGCAAATCTTTAGGATCTAGGGCGAGGCAATGATTTTTTAAGACTTAACCCCAAAAGCACAGTACATAAAAGGAAAAGTTGTTAAGTTGTACTTTAAGATTTTTAAAGTTTGCTCTGCCCTATTACGAGGATTAAAAGATGTTCCAGGATGGGAAAAAAGATTTGCCAGGCACATATTTGACAAAGGACAGGTATCTTGAATATATTAAACATAAAGAACTCCCAACACTCAAAAGTAAAATAACAGACAATCCAATTAGAATGGTCAAGAAAATGAAGAGATATTCCATTGAAGATGATATACATGAGGGCAGATAAGCACAGTGAAAGATTTTCACTGTCATTCATTAGTCATTAGAGAAACGCAAAGTAAAACCAAAATGGGACATCACTACACATTTATCAGAATGGCTAGACTGAAAAATAATGACAATACCAAATGCTGGTATGGATGCAGAGAATGGATCACTCATTGTTGATGGGATACGTAATGACACAGCCATTCTGCACAACAGTTGGGCAGTTTCTCAAAAATATATGCAGCTACTATACAACCCAACAATGCACTCCTGGGGATTTATTCCAGAGAAATGAAGATTTATGTTTACACATAATCCTGTACATGAATGTATATAGCAATTTTATTTGTAATAGCCAAAACTAGAGAAAACTAGATGTTATTCAGTGGTAAATGGTTAAACAAACAGTGGTAGATCCTTAACCATGGACTACTACTCACTAATAAAAAGAAATGAACTGTTGGCAAATAGGACAACCTGGATCTCCAGAGTATTATGATTTACAAAGCCAATCCCAAAAGGTTTCATTCCATTTATATATCATATAATATAATCCCATTTATGTACTGTGTTATTTCATTAATACAATATTCTTGAAATGACAAAACTGTCAAAATGGAGAATAGATGAATGGTTGTCAGGGGTTGGGAAGGGAAGGAGGAGGAGTTGGATGTGGTTATGAAAGATCAGCATGAGGGTGGTATTAGAAATGTTCTCTATCCTGACTATATCAGTATCAATATCCTGTTTGTGATATTGTAAGATAATTTTGCAAAATATTACTATTGGGAAAAATTAGGCAAAAGGTATAGCGGATCTGTGTATTAAAAGTTTAAAGAAAAATAAATGAAGTGGAAGGTACCTTTTGGTCAGATAAGTGAAAATGAGGTAGAAATGCATTTTGTAAAACTTTTGAATACCAAAATAAATTTTGGATATAATTATTTAGATGATAAGGAACTGCAAAAAATCTTGATTATATGGGTATAGCACAAAGTAAATGAATAGAAAATTATTCTGGCCACAATATATAAATTGTCTTATGTGTACAATTTTAGATTATATCTTAATGTTTAGAAATTATTTTTTCTAAAAAAGGAAGCCTTAAAATAGAATTACGTTGCCTATATATTAATAGTTTTAAAGTATTAAAACTGTTAAAGTAGCATTGTTACATAACACGGGATAGTCCTTTTAGTTTATAGATGTTAAATCCTAAAATTGATATTGTTACTAAAACTACAATTTTAGGAGACTGATAGATAATGCTTCTTTTTTTAGGTATGAGTTAATACCTTGGTGTTGTTTGTAAGTACATTGTTTGGATCTTTGACTGTGCTTTCCCTTTGAAATAATTCATAAATGATGGCTACATTTCTGAGTCACAGATTCTTTGAGAATTTGAAGAAAGTATTTCCTCAAATAGATGGACCATCCACCTAATTTTTCATACAACAGGGTACACTACCACCTGAAAGCAATCTCTGAATCCCAGTTTTAAGAAGCTCAATTGGAAGAAAATATCCGGAATATTGTATACAATTAATTTCAGTATAATGTGTAATCATCCAAAAACAACTACCTAATGAGCATCTGTTTGCTTGTACAGTATCTATGGCAGCCACCACATGGGATCTAAAAACTATTTTTAAAATATTCTGTATTGCAAGAGGCTTAAAATCTAGTTTAAGAAGCAAGATGTATTTATGAAGTGATTATTAGAAGTGTAAGAATAATAAGAATAGGGTAGTTCCTAGTTTTAGATTCAAAGCATTACAACTTGTAAATTGGTTGGTAAATTTGTAAATTTTAACAATTTTCTGGATTAGTTTCAGGTAGTCTTTTTTTTCAGCATGACATTAGTTTTGTGTGAGGCATACTTTTATAATATAAAAACTTTGCTTGCCAACTTTTACTCATTTCTTTTTCAGAGACTGGAAATGTTTATGCTGTTTTAAGTAAATATTGGTAACCAGTGTACCATTACCTCTTGGATTTGGGACTGTGAGATGGGAAATAGAATTATTTTTTATAAATAAATGTTATGAAGGTAGCAAAGTGAAACAGAAAAACTGAGGACTGTCTGTATTTATTTAAAAACTAATTCAGACTTTATGCTGGACCTTAAGGATATGGCCATGAAAACATAAACACAGTCCCTGGCTGAGTTTACTGTTTTAGGGGATAAGTTGTGCGGGATGATAGAATGAAAGAATAGCTCATTCAGGCTCCAGGGTACAAAAAAAGATTTTTGGTATAGGCTGCATAGAGTGTACTTATTGTGCTAAGAAGAATTTGAGTTCTTGAATTTCAGGGCCCTCATTTGTAAAGTGGGGATAATAATGGACAATGTAATAAGGTATTGGGTGCAGAGCCTGGCAGTTCTTAGGTACTGCTATTGTTATTTGTTTAAACCACTTGAAGAATGGCTTAAGAGGCAGGATTTTAGGAGATGGAGCACAATTTTAAAAAAGGAAGATGGATATTCCTTTGTTTTCAAGGCAGTAGAGAGACTTGTCCGTTTGGTATAAAAAGTTGTATTGAGAGATAATATGTGTAATTGCACACAATGTATATCTTTAAAAGAACTTATTTTTAACAATTTTCTGGATTAGTTTCAGGTAGTCTCTTTTTTTTTTCCAGCATGACATTAGTTTTTATGTGGGGTAGACTTTTATAATATAAAACTTTGCTTACCAACTTTTACTCATTTCTTTTCAGAGATTGGAAATGCTTATGCTGTTTTAAGTAATCCAGAAAAGCGAAAACAGTATGACCTCACAGGCAATGAAGAACAAGCATGTAACCACCAAAACAATGGCAGATTTAATTTCCATAGAGGTTGTGAAGCTGATATAACTCCAGAAGACTTGTTTAATATATTTTTTGGGGGTGGATTTCCTTCAGGTATTTTAATGTAATTATAGATACTATATTTTATGAAGCTACAGAGTCTTATCTCCAGTTACATTATTTAGAGATGTATCTATCTTTTCTCCTACATTTCTTGTAGTGTTATGATCCTGTGATGGTTTTTCATGAAAGCAGGAGAAAAATGTTAGGGTTATTACTTTTACAATAGCCTGCCTTTTTCTTAGAACATATTTTAATTAAAAAAAAATGAAGAGTACAGCTATTCTGTATTTTATATAAAGCTGAAAGGGAATGTAAGCATGAAATGTAATGTTTGTGTCTTAGGTAAGTACTATTACCATTATGAATGGTTTTCTTAAACCCAGATGACTATTTGACATTGCTTCTCTAGAAATCTTTGTACGTATTTTATCAATAATATTATAGTTGACTAATTTGGATTTATGTAGAGGTACTCATCTCTTTCCATTTAAACAGTAGAAAGTCTGATTCATAGGTTATATTCAAAGTAAGTGGATTTTTAAAGTTACATTAAAATAGAAATAGCTAACTTTAACTAGACTATCAAAGTGAAATACTGTAGTGATATCACTAAATAGATTTTATACTACCAACATAAATAGTATTAAATTCCACTTACATTTACAGTAAGTGGTCACTTAACATAAGGTTTTTGGAAACTGTGACTGTAAGTGAAACAATGTTCTGTATAACAACTAATTTTACCACAGGCTAATTGATATAAACAAGAGTTAAATTGCTAAGGCATATAGTACATCATGTTTACTTGAAGTTGCAGTTTCCAAGGACCTCTGGATGACATTAAGTGCGGACTTACTGTACTGTGAGTTGTTAGTGTGGAAATCTATTTTCCTTGAATATAGCTCCTCTAAGGTTCTTAAAATTATAGCTTTAGTCCTGTTTACAAAATTTACTTCAGGTGCTGAAGTAAATCCCATTCAACATTAGGAGAATCTTCATGAATGTAGCAATGTAATTGGACCTGGTGGCCCTCTCTGAATATTATTGAGAAAGGTTGTGGTCATTTCTTTCTATTTTTTAATAGAAACAGGGTCTTGCTCTGTTGCCTAGGCTGGAATACACTGGGATGATCATAGTTCAGTGCAGCCTCAAAATCCTAGGTTCCACCAATCCTCCCACCTCAGCCTCCCAAGCTGCTGACTACAGGCATGTACCACCATGTCTGACTAAGTTTTTAAAAACTTTTGTAGAGATAGGGTCTTGCTGAGTTGTCCAGGCTGGTCTTGAACTCCTGGCCTCAAGCGATCCTCCCACCTTAGCCTCCCAAATCCTGTGCTGGGATTACAGAGGGGAGCCACCATGCCCGGCAAGGTTGTGGTCATTGATAGGACGTTTTGCAAAGCATCCTTGAAGGAAAGAGGATATATAAATGCAAATTAATGACTGAAAATATAACCTGTGTTTTGACATGTTAGAATATATAATTACAGAAAAATTATTAAAACTAGTAATTTTGACTGGAAATATACTAGGAACAATCAGAAATCTTTCAGGCAATAGTAAATTTTCTTCTGATATTTGATTTGCAGTTATTTTGCTAGTTTTAACATAATTTGTCAATGGTAGCCATTTCTGATTGCTCATCTTATATGAAAACAACTTGAATGTTTATCAGCAAGAGAATGTTTGAATAAATTGTGGTCCATCTATACCAAGATATATTATAGAGCTATTTTTAAACAATGAATTTGAATACTATCTTTTGATTTCTAGAGATGTTTATGATTCATTGATAAATGCAAAAGCAAAGTTTCAAAGTAATAATCCAACATTTATAAAACAACTAGTCATAAACAAAAGAGGTTTATAAAACCTCTATGTGTGTAGAGAAACTCTTAGTCAAGTTTTCATAAAGAAGGAACTTCTACCTGTAAAGGAAGCAGATTGGGAAGAATCATTCCTATTTCTATCCACCCTTCACTTACAAGAGGAGAGGGCAATAAGTATTATTACTGAAAATAAACATGCATTATTTTACTAATTTTTAATAATTAAAGAAAAATGTGAAAGAAAATATACTTTTCTGATCACAAATGCTCTCTCTAATTTAACCTTGCTTTTAATCTTTTAGGTAGTGTACATTCTTTTTCAAATGGAAGAGCTGGTTATAGCCAACAACATCAGCATCGACATAGTGGACATGAAAGAGAAGAGGAAAGAGGAGATGTATGTTTATGACTAGAAATCATAAAATGCCAAATTTCAGCTCAGGAAAAGCAATTAGAGTTGTCTGGAAAGAGGGCAAGTTGTTGTAGGAAATAATGAGTTTTTCTCTTACTAGAGGTGTTTGGTAGAGACTAGAAAATCCTTAGGGATATTGTAGGAATAGGAGGAGAGGTCACCCCTGGGTGGTTGGATAGTGTGACCCCTTTAGATTTGTTATTCTATGATTCTAATGAAGGTACACCTGCACTGTGCATGTTGTGAAGGCAACTTGTTATTGTTGGCCCTGAAGAATTTAGAATACTGAAAAACTTGAACTGGAGGTAACTTTCCTTGTTCTAATGCAGTTATACCTAATTGCCTATAGCAATTTAATTACATGAAGTGGAAAGGTAAATGGAAAGAGCACTAGACTAGAAATTAAAAGGCCTGGCCCCCAGCTTTGCCACTCATCAGCTCCCATCTTCTACCCTCAAATCCAAGGTAAAACATAGTTTTACAGCCTGCAGCATATTGATAGAGTCTCTCTGTGTGTCGGGGGAGGGAGTCGGGAAAGAAGGAGAGAAAGAAATGAGGACTTCCTCATCTATAAAATGAAATCAAATTTTATCAGTGTTTTAAAAATCAGAATCTCCTGGTGATGTGCCTGGGCAGTTATATTTAAGAATCACCCCATTGGTATTGTTAGCAGATTTGAAAGCACTGAACTACATGATCTCAAATGCTCTTTCTGCTTCAAAATGTATGACAGCTGTTGGATTATTAACAACTACAGTTATATTACAATTTGTTATTCTTTGATGATTTTTTATAGGGAGGTTTTTCTGTGTTTATCCAGCTGATGCCCATAATTGTATTGATCCTCGTGTCATTATTAAGCCAATTGATGGTCTCTAATCCTCCTTATTCTTTATATCCCAGATCGTAAGTAGCTAAGTGAAGTTTTACAAAAATAAATTGTTGCTATTTCTGACCTAGCTTCCTTTAAAGAGCTTGTGCTTGTGTAAACTTTGAAGTGCCAAATCTGTTACTGCAAGTGTACGAGATTTTAAATTTCTATCTAATTTTTAAATTAGTTACTTTAAGTAATAAATTTGTCTTATGTTGTTAATTTATATTTCTATTTTCCCACTGTGGATAAGGACAGAAATGCTATATTTGAACTTGATAACAATTTAATGTGGTAGGTAATGTGTTGCCATTAAAGGCAAAAAATACTCTAAAGGACAAAACTACTTTAAAGACAAAAAGAGCAATGATTGATCTTACATAGTTTTATATCATTAAGGGGAAAATAACTTTACTCTTCATTTTGCAAAATATTGATTAAATAAAAGCAAATATTACTTTTATATGGTGTTTTTTTTCACCATATACTTTATATATAAGAGGTCTGGACATAAAGGAAATTTAATACAGCATCCATTCTAGACAACTTCAATACAGTGAACAAAAAGGAAACTATAACATCATATTCGCTGTTACAGCAGCATGAACAAATAAAAGCAGATAAAGAAAAAATAATAAAATCATATTGGCAGTGATTTTACAGTATTACAATCACATTGGTCTAAAATAAGAATTACTTTATTCCAAATAAGATTTTATTAATGAAAATTGAGATAACTTTATAAAAGCATAGTATATTTAAAAGTGTGGTTACTTTTTGTGACATGAAATCATTGTTTTGGGCAATTTGACAACGTAAATAAATTACAGGTTGAGTATTTCCTATCCAAAATGCTTGGGACCAGAAGTGTTTTGGATTTTGGATTTTTTCAGATTTTGTAATATTTGCATATATTTTATCAGATGTCTTGAGAATGGTACCCAAGTCTAAAAATGAAATTTATGTTTTATATATACTCTATACACATAGCTTGAAGGTAATTTTATACAATATTTTTAGTAACTTTGTACATGAAACAAAGTTTGTATACATTGAACTATCAGAAAGCAAAGGTATCACAATGTCAGCCACCCATGTGGACAACCTGTGGTTGTTTGGCATCATTCCTGACTCTGAATTTATATGCTACTGATAAGCAACCATTTTCTTACTCTAATTCACATATAAATATTTAACAGTGAAAAAATGATGTGTTCAGGGTTAACTAACCAGCATAGTAGCATCACCAGAATACCTGTGTTAGCTGTTAAATAATAGCAACAACAAACAACTACAGGCTTTTAGTTTCCACCTATGGTGCTGTGTTTTGATTAAAAGGTGACCCATCATATGAGGTCAGCTTTGGAATTTTTCACTTGTGCCATCTTGTCGATGCTCAGAAAGTCTTAGTTTTAGAGCATTTTGGATTTCAGATTTTTGGATTAGGGATGCTCAACCTGTATTACCAATATTAACTTTTCAATGATTGTTCATTGTTTTTGTCTGCTTGGTTTATAGTAGCATATTGGAACGTCCAATTTTAATTAAAATAATGATGCTGCATCTCTTTTACAGTGGAACAGGGCAAACTATTAAAATGCAGACAGAAAACTTGGGTGTTGTTTATTATGTCAACAAGGACTTTAAAAATGAATATAAAGGAATGTTATTACAAAAGGTAGAAAAGAGTGTGGAAGAAGACTATGTGACTAATATTCGAAATAATTGCTGGAAAGAAAGACAACAAAGTAAGTTTGTCATGGGTTTAACATTTTAAAACTTATTCACAGTCTTTGGAACTGATTAATGTAGATTTCCCTATTCAAGGAATGTTCTGGAATTCCCTGGCATGTAATTGGAGCACAGTACTTAAATGAGATCATATATTTTATATACATGTGGCCTAACACAGGAATTGACACATAGTAAGGACTTAATAAATGGTACTTGTGTATTGTTATCAATAAATATTTGGTTGAATAAGTAATACCAAATTTTATTGTATTGATAATATCCATCGTAAGACACATCATTCTTTTATGTACCACCAAGAAAGAAAAAAAATCCTGGCAGATAAACTATGTCATCAGTTTTAAGATGCATCCTGTTTTCAGGGTTAAGTTTGAAACTTTGTTAATTTAGCTTTAGTATTTAGAATTTAATGTACAATGAGTTTTGTTGACATTTCATTTTTCTTTACTTTGTTCACAGAGAGGCTCTTCGGAACACTTAATTTGCTTAG
This sequence comes from Rhinopithecus bieti, assembly GCF_001698545.2. Lineage (NCBI taxonomy): Eukaryota > Metazoa > Chordata > Mammalia > Primates > Cercopithecidae > Rhinopithecus > Rhinopithecus bieti. The sequence goes on along the minus strand of NW_016814779.1, from coordinate 606,695 downwards.
GCTTTTCCAGCCTCAGTTTTCTTAATTTAAGGAACAGTTCCATCTATAAAGATTGACCATAAGAATCTGCTGAGAAGTTGCACGTGAACTGAGTGTTGTGGTTCTTGTTTTTGTGACCATTGTTATGAATAATAATGTAGACCATATAGTGTAGTGTAAGGAGAACTGACTTTGGAATTAAACAGAGTAAAGTTGAATCCTAGCTCTGAAATTTTTAGCTGACGAATTGTAACCTCTATGAGTTTATTTCGTGTAAAATGGGTGATGATGAGTGGGCGGAGGAAATAATAGCTATCATTTATATAATGCCTACTGTTTCAGTCACTGTCCCAAGCATGTTATAAGTATTAATTCATTTAATCTCCACAACAACCCTGTGAGGTTATTATACTCATTTTACACATGAAGAAACTGAAGCAAAGAGAGATTACTAACTGGCCCAAGGTCATAGAGGTTGTTTGTGATTCAAAACCAGACAATTTGTCTCTAGAATCCAGGCCCTGTGCTCCAAAGTCTTCTCAGAAATAACCAGCTTTATGGGGTTTGTTGTGAAAATTAAATCAGGCAATAAAATACTTCACACATAGTAAATGCTCAGAAAATGTCAGTGATTATCATCATCTCCCCCTTGCTAGGGAAGAGTTGATAAAATGTAACTTCCAAGAGAGTCCTTAACCTCTCTGGTCTTGGTTTTTTCCTCTATATAGTGGCAGTTAGAGATGTGACCTCCTTGACTTCTAACTCAATGAGTTTGTGAAATCAGTCTGTCTTCAGTGTGGAGAAGGTTACATTAGACTAGTGACTTTTAGGTTTTCAGCTGGGAATGAGTTGCCACCCTCCCTCCACCCTACCCATCTCTAGAGATGTTTGGTAATGTCTGGAGATAGTTTTGTGTGTCATCATGGGATGGGAATGGAAAGGGATTGCTACTGGCATCTAGCGGGTTAAGGTCAGGGATGCTGCTAAACATCCTACAATGCACAGGACAGGCCCCCCACAACAAAAAAATTATCCAGCCCAAGCAGTACTTTAAATGATGGAAAGAATATTAGGCTAGGCATTGGAGAGTTGGATTGGAATCTAGACTCTGCCATTTGTTAGCAGTGTGAACTTTGGTTTTTCTAAGTCTCAAATTTCTCCTTTAGGAAGAATCATCTATAAATAGATATAAGTGCATTATGTGTAAATAAAAGGCATAGTATAATATTGATTGAGTTGTTAATCCTAGTTGTTGATTTAGTAAAGATTATATCTGGAGATTTTTACAAATGGAATGCTCTCTTAACTGTGAGTATATTTTTAATGTGATCTTGACTAATCCATATAAACCAGATGTCTTCTACTTTGACCATTGTGTTCCAGAAAGTAACTGATTTCTTTTTTTGTTAAATCTTCTTTAAGTGCTCCTAGTCTTTACAGGTATTAATAAACAGTGAAATGATTGAGAGTAACAGGAAAAAACAAGGAATACTCCTTGAAGAATTTTGATTTGTAGTCTGTATATCATTAGTAGCTGTGCTGTCTACACACTGAAGGAAGCCTCAGAAGTACTTATTTGCTGAATAGCAATATTATGATCATATAACAAGCATTTTTTAAATCTGTGTTCCTTCAGTAACATTATTATATGTATTTTTTAATTTAAGTAAACTCAGAATAAGATTTAAAATTTTGTATTAAATACTTAAGTCTTGGGATAATCTGAAATCTTAACAGAAGGCCACAGCAAAACAACCACTGGCAGTATTGAAAAGCATATAATATTTTAGGAAAAGAGGCCAAGATGATGCTTCAGAGGAGTAGTTTTAATCCACTGGGGAACAGGAGTAGAGAGAAAGGATTCCAACATGAATTGACAGGATTCTATCCTTATTTATTTTCTGTGTTTGTTTACCTGCTAGACTTCAGATAAAGTTTTCATTAAAAAATTTTTTTCCTACTAAAATGGCTTTTAGGAGTTGTACTTGCATTTTTTTAAGTCAGTTAATCAAAATATATCGAAGGGCTCCTGTAAAGCATCACTTGAGCTTAAGCAACTAGGTGACAAAAATTTTATTCAATTAGCAAAATATTTTTCTTTCTTAACAGAAACAGATATGCAGTATGCAGCAAAAGTGTACCGTGATGATCGACTCCGAAGGAAGGCAGATGCCTTGAGCATGGATAACTGTAAAGAATTAGAGCGGCTTACCAGTCTTTATAAAGGAGGATGAACTGGAATTTTTATTTATACCTTTTAGCGTACTCTTTATTTTTTCTGTAAGTAAGTTTAGTTTCATCATGAGAGATGAAGAAAAAGATTTGATACTGAAAACTAAACTGCATAGGTGGTTCCTGAAATCTTGGACTGTTTATGACCTACTGGCTCCTTTAAATAGTAGTTGAAAACTAAAATGGAATATTTTAGTTACGCTTCTACAATTATTTTCATTTTAAAAGCTTACATGATTCCTAACTAAAATGTCTTGAGAAAGGATTATCACACCTGTAGCAATTTCCAGTTTTAGTGATTCTCCATTTTTTCCCTTGTCATGTAAATATTTATGGAATGATCATTTTGTGTACATACAGGTCACTGCTTTTTTATTTAAATTCCTTTAGTGTTTAGCTCCATGATACACTTCAGTTTAAATTGATGGAATGTTATATGACACATTTACATTTTCCTTATCAAGGTGTCAAATATGTGAACTTTAAACAATGAAACTTTTCCAAAAAGAAAAAACTTTAACTTTGTGTAAAATCTTATAGTATTATCAGCTTAGAGGGAATTGATATTTTTAATATTGCCGTTATATTCCAAAATATATATTGAGATAAATGAACTGGTGTAGAATATCAGTTTGCTATTTAGTTTTATGAATTACTATACATATACATGCATAGAAATGAAATGCTATACTGATAGATTTTAAAGAAAATATGAGGAAATGGCTATAAATATTAAACTAAAAGGGTGTTGAACAGTAAAGTGCAGTTATGTCATTTACAATTCCAATACGTAAAAGGCCACCAAATTTTGATGTATATGTCCTTGAAGACTGCTAAAATTTATGAAGAGGACTCACATTTTCCCCCATAGGAATTTGCAGTTTCTTGGTGATCATTTAAGCAGGATCCAAAGAAGTTCTCCTACAAATAATAAGAAAAATGAGTACTAAAATATAGCTTTGTGCCTTTTAACCCTATGCCAACTCCTAAACATATAAGTAGATTACAGTATACTTACCTGATCAGAGCATGATCTGTTGGGCCATATGCAAGTGTGAGCAGAAATAGAGCAGCAGGTGGAATAGTAACTTAAAGCAAATCATCCTTTAAAAATTCTGAGCTAAAGTCTATTCACCATTGAGTAATTGTATTAATCCTATAGGAATAAGCTCCTTGTAAGTAAATCCATAATATGAATTAGAAAAAAAAAAAACACCGGAAATTGAAGTTTTTGGTGCCTGTATACTGGATATGAAACTATTTGATTTCTAGTCTTCTGTGGTTAGCAGTTGTAATATTTTAATGATTTTGCTTCATACTTGGTTAATGGAACATAAACATATCTTTGGTACTTCTTTGTGAGTGAGAGAATGCTAGATAGGGTGGCTTTGTTCTTTGTTTAAATTTTTTTTCTGAATGTAGTTAATTTATGGCATCTGTTGAATAAAACTGCTAAAATGATCTCTTAAAAATGTTCTGTTGTATCCCCTTTTCCAAGTGAATCAATAGAAATGCCTGATTGAATTAGTAGGTTAAACTAAACAACATACTGTCATAGGAAAACTAGACAGCTTAACCAACTTGCTCTTAGAAATGTTACCTTAAAAAAAAAAAAACACAGTGCTTAAGAGAAAATACAATTTTAAATATTTTGTTGAGCCTGTAGTTTTTTTAAAAAACTAAGTTCATAGCATTTTAATTAACTTTGAAAATTCATATGTATCAGAAAATTTATGAAAACTTGAATGAAAAATATTTCGTCTATTTTTCTAATTTTAATGGCAAATTTACACTATTATGGCTGATAATTCTGTGAACTTACCTTCTTGTTGACTGATTCTTTTTTCCTTAATCCCAGCTTTAAGGAGATAGGTGAAGTTATTATACAAAGTTAAGTGATACCATAAAGTATATATTATAAAGTCATACATGGCTTTTGGACGGTATTATATTTCAGTTGCATTGCTGCATTCCATTAAATTTCATAAAATGCTAGGGAAAATGTGTTTGATAAAATTTTCTGCAGTGAGAAATGACAGACTGAGTGCCTGACAATTTAAGCCACATATGAAATATGCAAGTAAAGATTCAGTCCTTAATATCATCTATATCATGTTGTAAAAGCTCAACAAGTGTCTTATAATTTGGAGTTAATCATACAAAGTAAGAAGAGTTTAGATATCTTGAGATAAAAGATTTTCATGTTTGCTGCTTTTTTATAATAAAATCCCAACATTTTGCCATCTTATTTTAACTACATGAACTTTGCAATTTCATTGGCTCATTCTAATGACCACCTAAAAGTCCTCAATCTTTAAATATTGCTTTATTAGCTCTTCTAACTGGTATTCTAACAGTTTAGCAGCAGTTATATTTATTAATGCTTTACATTTTTACCCCTTTTTACATAAACACACACAAATACACCAATGCATATACACAGAAACATTATTGTCCTTGTGAGGGTTTGGGGGAAATGAAAATAGTACCTTTCTCCTCTTCTTTTGATTCCTTAGTTCCCAAATAGACTGGTGCTAGTCATTTAGTCATATGTAAATTTCAGAATGTAGTTTGATTAAATGTGAACTGAATTCTCAACAATGAAAAATGTCAAGTTGGATTCATCTAATAAGTGAATATATTTTGTAAACAGATTACATTTGAACGCCTGAATATTTGTTTCATAATCATTACATGCTTGTTTATGATTTACAAAGATTTGGTAGAGAAAAGTACAGTCCTTAAGGCATATATATGCCAGTGCATTAAACTACTCAGCTTTTGTGTCAGCTCAGGTGTTCATAGGAACGGGAATGTGGAATACCAGCTTTTTACTTTAATTATACTTTTATGCTTAATTTTTCTTCCAGTTAAATCTTTAATTACACTAGTTTGTAAAGTAGTTACTGAGAAAAATGATTAAGTTTTTTATTTCCCTTCTGTTGATCTGTAATATTTTTAAATGAAGCTATTTAACACATATGACATGCTGATGTTACTTAATGGATTCTTATGTATTTCATTAAAAAAAAAAACTCCCACCTGTGTTAAGACAGCTAAATATTTCTTGATGTTGGCTTGAGGACCAAGTGAGCCATCTTGCCAGTTAAGCAAGTTTTATGTCCAAGGACCAAATGGTTAAAAGAGGAGAATTTGTACCTTTGTTGAGCTTCCCCATGTGAAGCTTGGGTTCAGTACTATCCTATTACTACTAGCTATCTTCATACTGAGTGAAGCAAACTGAAAGGGAATTCATAATCTTTTTTCTTATCTGAACAGAAAAACTAATGAAAGTCAACAATACATATTTTAATTTTCATTCAACAGCTGAAAAACCATGTCTGTTGACCACATTGGACTATTGCCTAGTTAAAATCCATAAAATTCCCTATAAACCAATGAAAAGAAAGTAATCTGGCAATAATTTCCAACATTTTAAATTCTAATTTCTAGTAACAAAGAAAAAGAATAGAATGAGGCTTTTCAAGGAATTCTTGCTCATCCCTTCAATAATTTGGCAGGCAAAACAGTCCTAGAATTCAGCTTCCTTTTTGGTTGTATTACTATTAAATAGATAACTTTCATATAAATGGAAACACTTTTCCTCAAAACATTAATTCAAAACATACTCCTTATATTAAGGATTATAGCACCACATTTTTTGTAAGTTCCCTATGTGTAACTTTTTCCTGTTGGTGTGTGATTTTTTTTATTTAATATGACTATCTGCTGGTGTTGGGGCCAATAGATTTGTGAATATTCTGTGGATGTGTCTATGTACAGGTGTATATATATATTTTTTCCAGCTAATACCTCAAATGTGTGATTGTTTAATATATACCACACTATGTTTGCACAGTGCAGGGCTTCCATTAGCAGTGGATATTTTTATTTCTAACTTTGAAAATCAGTCAACACAATTTCATTGGTGTGAATTCTTTCTGTTGTTCTTTTTCATATTTTAATGCAGAGATTCCTATTATAAGGTCCATGCTTCAAACATAATTATATCTTTCTATATCCAGCCATCTGGAAATATATAGGGTTAAGAAGTATTTCTTGAAATGTCCTTGTTTAGTAAGTTAGTAAAAACTGGGATGACTAATTGCCAAGATGTCTTGTAACTGCATAGCAGATGACACCTGGCATGGCAAGCTTCATTCACTTCAGCACAAGACTGTACATTTCAATCTGATATTCTACTTTGCCATTTAAGTACACAATTAAAATCATAGAGATTTTCAGTGACATTGGAGTATTGTAATTATTAGTTTCAAAAAGAATTATTTTGAATAGGATGATTAAACCAGTGAGAAGAAAGAAACACAAATAAATGATATTTTGCAGTTTATCTGTATTAAGAAATGCTTCTTGCCAATTTCTGGTTTTGGTTTTTGGATTGCTGCATAAGACTTTCTTTCCATTTACTTTTTTAAACGCTGCAGGGTAATTTTTAAGGTTTGATATTATAAATGGAAATCGTATAAGATAAATGAAATAAAGGGAGAGCTTACTTTGTCTATAATGCATTCAGGATTATAAATTAGATTTTAAAATGAAATGTCTGATTTGTAAAATATTTAATGTTATATCAGACTTAAAATTTTCTGTGAGAACGCAAAGTAAATGCATTTGATTTTTAATGAATGTTCTGAATGAAATGAATTTTTGTCTTTCAGTCTCTGTAGTTTATCTCAATATATTAATAAAAAGGTCTGTTCTCACTGTAAAATGTTTGTTTTTATCATGTTTTATGCTCTTAATATGGCCACTCTTTCATTCATTCAACTATGCAACAAGTGTATCAATGCTTGCTATATCCCAGGCAGTGAGCTGGGTGCTGGGAATTAATCATTGAATAAGAAAGACAAAAACCTTAGAGTTTCCATCTAGCAAAGAAAATAAATATCAAGTAAATAATTATAATTATGATAAATTCTACAAAGAAAATTACAGGGCACAATGAAAGCATTTATCTAGAAGGCCGAAACTATTCAGTGAGGGTCAGGAAAGGCTTCTCTGAGAGTGAGTTTAAGCTGAAATCAAAAGAAGAGATTAGTAGGATTAAGGTATGCTAGAGAAATAGAATGTGCTAAGTTGGTAAAGTGATAAATCTTTATGAAAGTGGAAACAAACTTGTATGATCATAGCATAAGGAATCCAGGGTAGGTGAGAGAATTAAGATAGGGGCCAGATCCCCATAAGAACGATATATAAACCATGATGCTGATATTGAACTTTATCCTAAGTCAATAAAGTTGATTTTCAAGAAAGGAGTTAAATGATCCGATTTGGGTTTTTAGAACATCATTTTTGTTGCTCTGTGGAGACTGGAGGGCAAAACAGAATGTAAGAAGAATAGGTTATTGTCAAGAGAGAGATGATCATGGCTTGCACTAGGGTAGAAATACAGATGGGTGACTAGTTTTCAAAGATAGGAGGTAGAATCAATAGAACTCTGATTAGATTTGTGACATGCAAGCAGCAATTAAAAACCAGGCTAAAATTTTCTGAAAATTTGGCTATGAAAGGGAGTAGAGGAAAAACAGGGTGGTAGCTGAAAGAGGATGTGATTTCTAAAGAAGCTTTTCTTTTGAGCATCTCGCTGTGTCACTCAAGCTGGAGTTCAGTGGGGCGATCACCACTCAATGCAGCCTCAAACCCTGGGCTGAAGGAATCCTCCTGCCTCAGCCTCCCGAGTGAGGGAGCACGCCACGTTCGGCTAATTCTTTATTGTTGTTGTTGTTGTTGTTGGTGGTGGTGGTGGTGGTAGTAGTAGGTAGTAGAAGAAGAAAGATGGGGTTCATCTTGCCAGGCTGGCTGTGTATCCTGGGCTCAAAGATACGTCCGCCTCAGACTCCAAAGTGCTGGATTTCAGCACTATCCGGCGTCATCACCCGCGACCCGCCAAGGTTTTCCGCCGACACATTAGTAGCAGAAAACAAAACTGTTGAGACACGAAAGACAATACAAAGGCACAAAAAAGAAGCGCACAATAACTCAGGCAAAAAGCATGGATAGAAATGAAGATATCAAAAAGACAAAAACATCAGAGGATGAAGAACATGTACTGTTCAACAGAGCAGACACCCCACCCCCCCCAAGATTTATTACATGAGATCTTTACTATTTTAAAATTAAATTCTGATGTAAAAGGGAACATAGAAAGTACCCGTAATCCAGTGTCTGCATGTTAAAAGTAGACGCTTGAAGTGCTCCAGAAAACCCATGGCTCCTCCCCATTCAATCTAGATAAGGCCTTGAGTAAAGAGCACCCGTGGGGAAGTCACAAGAACCTAGGAAACAAGTCAGAAACCTGTGGACCTGGTACTTCCAATCACAGGCAATCTGTTGCTTGTTCTTCAGCTCATCACACCATCCCCTCAAATTTCTTCATCTACAAGAAAAGGTTTTAAGATAACGGACCCTGAAAAACAAATGACATTTATACACCCTCTCTGCACAAGAATGTCTTGTAACACATAACCTTGCTTGCATTTTCTGGGGTCCTCAGGATCCAGCGAGCTCGTACAAATCCTCTACCCCACAGCTGACGTCCCTCGGCCCGTGACACAAGGCGCAGGCGCAAGACGCGGTCCGCGGTGGGCGGGGGAGGGGAGGGGCGGGGCGCGTCGGGCGGCCGCGCCCTCGAAGCTTCCGCCAGGCGCCCCCGGAAATCCAGTATCTTGGGGCGACGGCGTAGAAAGTGCTTCCCGGAGCGCAGAAGAGGTCATCAATCATGTGACGGTGGCTTGAGGAGGAACCTGTCTTTAAAGCTGTCCCTGAAGTGACAGCGGAGAGAACCAGGCAACCCAGAAACCCCAGGTAACTGGCGCTACTTTGCCTGGTTTGAGGCCTAGTCCCGGAGGTGGCGCGGCTGGTGAGACTAAACAGAAGGAGAGGACCCCCTCTTCTTTTCTTTGGGCCTAGCTCTTTGGGGTGGAGGGGCAGGGATGGGGTGGGCTGAGGTAAGGCGTGCCAGCTGAGTACCCGTGGGGGTGTTGGGGCACTCCGACTCCCACTGGGCTCGCTGGGCCAAGCCCTAGAACCGCGGGGGTTTTGCCTGGTTCTGACGAGGGCTGATCTTGCTTATTAAGTTGGGGGTGGGGAGGACGAGGAAGCCAAAGAGGTAAGAGTCACCGGGAGTTTCTCTTCCAGGCGTGGAGATTGATCCTGCGAGAGAAAGGGGTTCATCATGGCGGATGTGAGTGACACCCCCACATAAGAGGAAGGGGAGAGTGGGGAATTTGGAGGGGAATACTGAGCGGGGAGAGGTAGAAAATCCTCCCATCCCCACCCATCCCAGTTAATTATTTTTCTCTAGTATGTGAAGTGGGAGACTAATATGAATGAATTTGCAGGATCCTGAGTTTCTGCCTCGAATGGGGGTGGAGGACACTAAGGAGCTTGAGACTGAGAAAATTATGTTCTCCCTACTCACCAATCCAGCTGGGGCATAAGAGAGGCTCTGTATATTTACCATTTGAAATTCTGAATGATGGTTGACTGATTTTCCTGTCAGAATTTGGTCAGTAGGACATGTACCCAGAATACTTTTTTCCAGTAAGTGGTAACAATATCTTATTAGGTTTATTGTAGCAATTTACGATGATTTCTAACCCATGCCTCTTTAGAAACATAACATGAAATAAAATGAGGGGTGTGTGTGTGTGTGTGTGTGTGTGTGTGTGTAGGATGAGAGCAAAAATAAGCCAATGGTCATAACATGAAATAAAATGATCATTCGGGTTTGGAGAATAGTAAGTGTTAGAGGCTCAAAACAACAGATATCTGATTAATCCATGCGAGGTCAAAATTGATACCTAAATTGTCAGTGAAATTCCTGGGATGAGAGAGTGTAATGAGACAAAATAAGATAATCTTCTGGCCGGTGCGGTGGCTTAGTCTGTAATCTCAGCATTTTGGGATGCCGAGATGGAAGGATCACTTGAGGCTGGGAGTTCAAGATCAGCCTGGGCAACGTAGTAAGACCCCGTTCTACAAAAAGAAATTTAAAAATTAACCAGGCGCGTTGATAACCCTGTAGTCCCAGCTGTGCTGGAAGTGAGGCGGAAGGATTGCTTGAGCCCAGAACTTGGAAGTTGCAGTGAGCCCCAGCTTAGAAAAATAAAATAGTCTTACATTTCTTTAGTCTTAACTGTAACTGTGTTTAGTGTTAAACACTTGACACACTTCGCCATTTATCTTATATTCTGTACGACTGGACTGGGCGTGGTGGCTCACGTCTGTAGTCCCAGCACTTTGGGAAGCCAAGGCGGGTGGATCACCTGAGGTCAGGAGTTCGAGACCAGCCTGGCCTACATGGTGAAACCCTATCTCTACTAAAAATACAAAAAATAAGCTGGGGCGTGGTTGTGGGTGCTTATAATGCCAGTTACTCGGAAGTTGAGGCAGGAGAATCGCTTGAACCTGGGAAGCAGAGGTTGCAGTGAGCCGAGATCGTGCCATTGCACTCCAGCCTGGACAGCAAGAGCGAAACTCCGTCTCAAAAAAAAAAAAAAGACTGTTGCCTCACATAGTCATATATAATTTATTTTAGGTCCTTAAACAGAATATTTTAATAATTATATTATAATAATATGCTTTACACTGTTTCATTATTTGTTGAGTAGGTGAGTTCAACAAATAATGAAACAATGGAAGGCATATTTTTATAATGTGATAATCACGTGAGACAACAGTCTTACAGAAGTCATATCACCTTACCCAAGACCATTAAAATGATGGTGGAAAGTCTATCTTTGAACCTGGAAAGGTGTTTATAATGTCTTCTCAAGTGAACGCAATAGCAACAGGATATAAAACACTAGTATGAAAATTATGATGTAATTTTATGGCTAAAATGTATTTGTGTTTCCCATTTCTAGGTATGCTAATCCATGCAACTTCTCAAAAAACTTTAACAGCACTCTTATGATGTAGGTTCTATATTAGCCGTATTCAACAAATAATGAAATAGGCTTAAGGAAGAAAGGGTAGTTAACTTACTCCAAGTTGCATGACTAGTAAACATCCAAATCAGACAGAGAAAGATAAAACACAGCAAGAAGGGTTATGAATGATAACTGAACGTCCCTAAAATTTGGATAGGACAGGATCTAGAAAACAGTGGAAGGCCTATTATTATAACATGATTTTTTAATATTCTCTTTCAGGACCTAAAGCGATTCTTGTATAAAAAGTTACCAAGGTAAGAAATTTTTAATTTGTTACTGAATAAATTCTATATGCCATATGTTAATTTTATGAAGTATTTTGTCTGTGTATTTTCAATGTTTTGAAGTATCTCTGAGATTTCCTTTAATATGAATATTTTTTGCCAGCATCATGTCCTCTGGAAAATTTTCATCACAACCGCTTTCCTCATTTATGTCAATAAGTTTGCCTTCACTGAGTTCTCTGTGTATCTAGAAGGATAGTGTCAGCATTCCTTTGGTCTCCTCTTTCTTCTATAACTCTTTATTTGAAATTCACTTCCAACATTATTACTTTTCATTTCTTTGCTGTATTTCATCTTTGTTGGCCAGTTTCCTCTTTTTATTATCTCTTTTTCTAAATGTCACATACTTTATCATTGGGAGACAAGGAGGTACAAAACTACATGCTTTGCTATCTCTGCATGAACTGCATAACAGATGCACAGTGACCAACCATCAACATACTTTGAAAGAAATGATGTGGCTGGTTACTGATGACAATGTGCATCTCTTAATTACATAATTATTATTTATGTTATGATTTGTAGACTAAAAAATTAGTCTACAAATTAAAGTAGAAAAGTTTATACTTTATGCAGTTATTCAGGTATTATGCCATGCTAACTAAAATTTGACCTGTGCTCTTCTGCAGGGAGTGGTGGTACTTAACCATACTAACTAAAATGTGCATATTGAAACTGTGCAAAATGAGGACTTTCTGTATTTTTCTGTAGTTACCTTAGCATAAAGAAAGGGTGCTCAAATTGGAAGGGAGAGATACCCCACTACACTGGCGATATGATGAAATAGTTAATAGTGCAGTTAATTCACTTAGAAGTCTTAGTGATTTACAATCCTCTGTTGAGTGTTAGCATCTCTTATTGAAGAAATAGCAAAATTGCATTCAATGTTCTTAAGTTATAAACCCACCAGAAAGATACCCATTATTCATCTGGAGATCTAATAAACAAAGCAATAATTGATTCTAATTACATCATCTGTGATTATAAGTATCAAAGATGTTTCAGACAATGGCGATCTCATTTTAACTATTAAGTGTACTCTGAAAATCATAAAGAGCGTGTGACACTGGGTATGGTGAAGCTGTCTGTATAAAGGAATCAGAGAATAATACCAAAAGTATTTATTATATTACTGAGTAGTTCTAATGTTGATCAGAAATAATTGGAAAGTATATGCTTATTTCTTCTTTGCATTTGGATGTCTTTTATCTTTTAACAAAAGGGGAAATATCAGGTTGTCGTGCTTATCCAAGAAATAAATTCAGTTAAAGGATATTTGTTAAAAGCTTTATGAAAATCTTTCATAATGGCAGGAAAGGTATTAGTACTGTCAGGTTTTTTTTAAATAATGAAAAAAAGCCAGTTCAACTCATATCATTATTGAAAATAGGCTTACTGCATCCCAGAACAATAATAATGAAGAAATAATAATGTTTTGAACATTCATGAAGAATAGTAGAATACACTTTGATTTGTTGCTAGATGTATGGGTTTGGATGCAGCCATCCTGCTTCAGAGTCATGGATTCATGCTTTTAACTGTTGAACCTCAGTGCCTCTCAGTAACAAAGTCTGCCAGCTACGGATACTAATGAAATGTGTGTTTTTGTGCATTTTTTGAATTCTCTGCAAAATATCATTCTTGCGTTTGCAATTTAAAATCTGGTTGTGACCCGAAGTAGTCTCAGGCTTTAATAATCCCACTTTGTATGTTTTAAAATAATCAAATATTTCATAATTATGTGTATAAAACTAAATCTGATGACTTTCATTAGTAATGCAACATTTGTTTTTAGAAAAAAATGGTGGTTTTAGTAAGCTTAAGGTTTAGATTTCTTGACCTGTGCTCTTCTGAATGATTCTTCAGAATGTTTCACAAAATTTAATTCATTTCTTCTAAAAGTGTAATATTCTTCATGGAGCCAGTTATTTTTAATTATTAGTAAAATCTATTCATATTACATCTTTTGTGCATTGTATGTAGAATTGAAAACAGCTTTTATATTTGTTGACCGATTTCATAATTATATACTTAAGAGTGAAGAATTTTCTACTTTCTTGAAATTCATTTCTCTGTGAAGTCCATCAGAAAGAAAGTCCTTTTATTTTCTTTGGAGCATTAGTTGTGTTTAAAGTAATTTCCATGGAAATTTTAAAAAAGAAGCTACCTGTGGTGGCACTAATTTTCTAAACATTTTGTGGTTTCTTAATTTATTACCTGTTTTTAATTTATTTTGAGAGTAGGTAGCACATTCATAAAGTTCAGATCCAAGAGTTCACTGAACATAGAGTGAGTAGCTGCCCATCCTTCCTCTCCAGCCACATGCACAGTTTCCCCTCACAGAGGCACCCACCATTATCTGTAGAGATATTTTATGTACCTATGAGCAGACATGTATATACACATATTTATACACACAGCATAAACATATGCCTGCACATTTTGGTACATAATTTATTGCTGCTTGTATACACTGTTCTAAACTGTATTTTTTCACTTAAGAATGTAACTTTGAGAGTAATCTTTCCTGGTACATAGAGAACTTCCTCTTTCTCATGACTGCAGAGTATTCCTTTGTAGGTGTATATCATATCTTACCTTGTCCTTCTTGATGGACAGTTGGGTTTTTAATGCTTTACTGTTTCAAATGATGTTGCTTTTGGTAACTGCACAGAATAATTGGCATATGTAAAAATATCTGTAGGATATGTTTTATATAATCTAGTTTTTAACTTAGAAGAATGTATTTATTTTATGTATTTATCTGTTGTTGTTTTTTTGTTTGTTTTTTGGTTTTTTTTTTGAAACAGTCTCGTTCTGTCACCCAGGCTGGAGTGCAGTGGCGCGGTCTTGGCTTACTGCAACACAGGTTCAAACGATTCTCATGCCTCAGTCTCCCAAGTAGCAGGGATTACAGACAAGCACTACCACACTCGGCTAATTTTTGTATTTTTAGTTGAGACGGAGTTTCATCATGTTGGCCAGGCTAGTCTCAAACTCCTGACCTCAGGTGATCTGCCCACTTAGGCCTCCCAAAGTGCTGGGATTACAGGCCTGAGCCACCGTGCCTGGCCTAAGTTATGTATTAATCTTAGAGAAATATTTTAATCCATAAATAAGTTTAGGATTGAATGAATAGGAAATCATGCTAATCATAGGATAAAAATAGTATAAAAGTCATTGATAAACTTATTTTATTCTTATTTTTTATGTAAGGAAGACAAATGATTTTGTTTGTAACATTTTCCACTCACATTTAATAACACTTCTCTGATTTAAAAGTTTTGACAATGGGGTTTTAAAATTTAATGTCAGTATTTAAACATAAGGTTAATATAGTATTTCTTATTCCTTAGTTAATATATTAAAGTTAACACTTTAAAGTTAATGCAAAGAATAGATAATTCCGGGTTGCTGTAGGGATATTGAACATATCTCTGAGTTGTAGTTTATAGATTCCATAAGATAGTTACAGGACTGTAAGTTTTGTGTTACAATGAAAGGGTTTTGCATAAATGTTGAAAGTTGAGGAGTATCACCTTATATTTTTTAACACAGTACTTTTGTGCTCTACTCTATGTATTTCTTAATTGCTAATTTCCCAGGGATTCTCACTGATTATTTAGTACTTAAACTTTGGTGATAAATTATGTCATTGTCACTGTGCACAATTGACACCATTGGTACTAGTTAATGAGTGATATTTTCGAATTATGTGCCAGCCTACACTTTATGTGCGTTGTATTAAATTTCACAATATCTAAGTAAGTACAGTTATTCCCATTTTTCAGATAGTTAATCTGAGGCTTATAAAGGTTTCATAACTAGCTCAAGACAGCATAAATAATCAGTGGCAGAGCCTGGACTGGAACCCAGGTCTTTCTAACTTTAGAGCTATAGCTTGACCATTCTGCTTACTACTTCTTAGGTAAGCATGGCTGAAAGGATTGCTGCATGGCCTTCATTTGTTTTGCCCTGTTTCTTCAGCCAGGAACAGTCTTTCCACGTCTTTTCACTTAGTGCCATAACATCTCAGCTGAGGTATTACTGCCTCCAGGAAAGCCTTCCCTGGTCCACTCTCTGTCTGCATCAACCTCCTGTTTTCTAGGTTCTCATATCCCTATGAACTTTTTTTTTTTTTTTTTTTTTTTTGAGACAGAGTCTTGCTTTGTTGCCCAGGCTGGAGTGCTGTGGCATGATCTCAGCTCACTGCAAGCTCCGCCTCCCAGGTTCATGCCATTCTGCCTCAGCCTCCTGAGTAGCTGGGACTACAGGTGCCCACCACCACGCCCGGCTAATTTTTTTTTTTTTTTTTTTTTTTTTTTGTATTTTCAGTAGACGGGGTTTCACCGTGTTAGCCAGGATAATCTCAATCTCTTGACCTTGTGATCCACCCGCCTCAGCCTCCCAAAGTGTTGAGATTACAGGCGTGAGCCACCGTGCCTGGCCCCTATGAACTTTTTAACAATACTTGCCCCCAGTTTTAGTTTTACGTTTGTTCTTGTGAGATTATTGATAACACACTCACTTTTTAGATCGTAAGCCACGTGAAGGCAATGATTGTGCTTATTTCTGTTTTTCATAGTATCAAAGTATTAAGTGCCACAAACACCGACCATTTAATATTTGCATGAATAAAAAAGGAAAAAGGCTCTTTTTTGTCACTGTAGCCACTGCTGATCATCTTTCATGCTTTTGGAAACCATGGACTGATCATTCATTAGCAGTTTTAATGGAGAGTTAGCTTTGTCTTAGATTCTTATTAATAAACTGCATGAATTTGTAAATATTATAAACATTTCTATAATACACATTGATTCCATTTCTGGGAGAATTTTGGGGGCCTATGGTTTTTCAGAAAATACATGAGAATTATTATGTCTTTGAGGTGCATAGCTTGAGAAAATGAAATATTTTGTATTTTAGCTTTTTTATATTTTAACTATTTTCTTTTTCTAGTGTTGAAGGGCTCCATGCCATTGTTGTGTCAGATAGAGATGGAGTACCTGTTATTAAAGGTAAAAGTGAACATTTAAATGCAAATATCTTCTTTGCTTTTGACTAAAAATGTGTGTAATTTACATCTGAGTAGTACAGCACCAAACATGTAAAATTCATTTTAGTAAATTTTAGGAGATGATGGTCTTAGTATTGGCAGAAGTGTTTGCTTTTGTATGTTGAAGGTTGAATTTGAATCTACAATGTATTATATATCACGTGTATCATGTTAACATCTAGAGTTTAAGCATGGATTTATCACAGACCCATTTCCCGTTAAAGACATTTACAGTGCAACGTAAACCATTAGTAAATCTAAGTGATGAGAGTGAGCGTGTATGCAGCTAGATATACACACAGACACCCCTACATTACATACACACACACACACACACACACACATTTTATCAAATTGCTAGTTGTTTTAGGATAATACCCATGTATTTGAATCATAAGTAAACATGATGTCACAGAGAGTCAGTGTGGATTCAGACAATATTTACTATTTTTATTTTATGGTATTACGAGCATGGATGTTCCTAGTTTTTTTGGGACACTGTAATGGCTTTATCAAACATTAAAGATTGGATAATGTTCTGTATATTTTGTGTACAGTTTTCCACCTGAAGTTGTCATATATGTCAGATAATTTTAGACTTTAGAAATGAACGGAGGTTTAGAAGTCAACTGATTTAGTTCTTTCATTTTATAAGTGAAGGTGATAAAGTGCAAAGACACTTGGACTTCATTAGCAGTTTCAATGGAGAGTTAGCTGTGTCTTAGATTCTTATTAATAAACTGCATGAATTTGTAAAGATTATAAGCATTTCTATAATAGACCTTAATTCCATTTCTGGGAGAATTTTGACAAACACATTATAAGAACATGGAATATCAACAAAGGAGGTCCCATGGTTTATAATCTTCAAACATTGCAGTCCAAAGTCGGGCGTGGGTCAGTAACAGAACCCATCATCTCCTGATGTGTGGTCCAGTGTGCTTTCTAACTCACTATAAAATGGTCGTTGAATGGCTGTGGACAGATTACTTGCTTTCTCTCAATTCTGTAATGAGGGATTTGAACAAAATAATCTCAGATTTTCCAGTTCTAATGTTTTTCATGAGGATCTCTATGTTAAAGCCTTGAGCCCTGCACTCATTAATACAACAAACTCCATGCGTACCTTTTAATGAGTGAGAGAAACATGAAACAGGTAACTAGCTGCAGATTGCTAATATCTATGAGAGATACTCCTTGCTGTGGGTTTTATAAGAGCAGAAGTTTTGTAACTTTTTTCATTAGTTTATTCTAGCCTAGTCCTCAGATAACCAGTTAAATGTAGTTGATTAATCTATGTTTTAAGTTAGATATCAAGAAAATATAAACATTTAATTTTCTTTTTAAAATTTAAAAAAATTGTGAGAGTCAGCATTTCTTCTCTTATTTGTGATCAGTGAACTTTTGATTGAGCAATTTTTCCTGATTAGTGATGAGACCCCATTAGTGATATGATTTTCAGTATTGTGAAACGTAACCTTTGTGCTCAATTTTAAAAGAGGTTTATGAAAAGGGCTGTAAATCTCTCTACCATATCCTCTGCATAATTTTATTTAAATCACTTATTTTCTAGTGGCCAATGACAATGCTCCGGAGCATGCGTTGCGACCTGGTTTCTTATCCACTTTTGCCCTGGCAACGGACCAAGGGAGCAAACTTGGACTTTCAAAAAATAAAAGTATCATCTGTTACTATAACACCTACCAGGTAAGTTCATAATTATCAAATGATTTGCTGATTTCAGATGTCATTTTTGTGCCTTTTATATATAAAATAGTTTGTGTTATAGTTCTCAATTTTAGTTTTGAAGGGGATGAAATTGTAAAATTGTAGCCTTCAAATTGGTTGTGTTAAACGGTAGTAATTTTCTTCACATTTTATACCAGGAAATAATTACGATGGAAAAGTAATTAAGTGACTTAATAAAGTACATGTTATCCTAAAAAGAGTAAGTCAGGTCACTGTTATCTCCAGTAGATGGTGCCCTTAGCTAAACAACTATGATTTCTCAGATGACACACTTTTTTTGTTGTAGTAACAGATTAAAAAAAACTTTCCTTGAAAGTTTATTAAATTTGCTCTTGCTGCTAATTCCTTCATTTTTTGGAAACATATATATGTAATAAATGAGGTTATTATTTGTGGGAAAGAAGTTAGTTTTTGCGTGTCTCTTGATCTCAAGCTATATTTTCTTAAGACTGTATTAATTCCTTGTGCTTTAGAGCTATGTTTCCTAATCAATTGATGTTAAGTTACTCTTTTTTTTTTTTTTCTTCCGAGACAGAGTCTGGCTGTGTCGCCCCATGCTGGAGTGCAGTGGCATGATCTCATCTCACTGCAACTTCCGCCTCTCAGGTTCAAGAGATTCTCGCGCCTCAGCCTCCCAAGTAGCTGGGATTACAGGCATGTGCTACCAGGCCTGGCTAATTTTTGTATTTTTAGTAGGGATGGGCTTTCACCATGTTGGCCAGACTGGTCTTGAACTCCTGGCCTCAAGTGATCCCATCCACCTCAGCCTCCCAAAGTGCTAGGATTACAGACGTGAGCCACCGTGCCAGGCCCGTCTTTTATTTTAAGAGTTATATATTTTAATGTGTATTAGGTAAAACATAACCAAACCATCTGACCTTTAATTTCAAATAAGGATTAGATTGAAACTAATTTTTTTTTGAAGGTAGTTGATTTAAAGTTATTTTAAATTTAATTTAAATTACTGTAATACACAAGAGCCAGAAAATATCGTGAAGATAAACCTACCTGAATGACTGAGAAATACTGTATTTATCCATTTAATTATCAACTACTTATTAAGTCCTCATGATGAAATTGATATTCTGCTGGGCTTCAGAGATAAAAAGATGAAGACATGATTTCACCTTAAAAACTTTCCAGGCTCAATGGTGTTAATGTCTTTAAGAGATCATCACTAATTATGGAAATATTCACTGAAATATAAAGTTCCTTTCTATTTTATAATGTAATACCATGATGTTGGACTAAAACATTGATCATTTTAAAGGTTTTGAAAGATTAAGACATTTCAGTTTAGTTATACTACGTTTTCACAATGCAACGTATTATTTGGCTCTTATTTTCTTTTTAGGTGGTTCAATTTAATCGTTTACCTTTGGTGGTGAGTTTCATAGCCAGCAGCAGTGCCAATACAGGTGTGTTTAATTACCTTAAATATCACTTTTAATCCTTAATTAAAAAGAAAATGTAATTACCATACCTTAATTTAAGAGGAATAGTAGATTTAGAGCCAAAAATCTTGAACTTGTGGCCCAGTTTCACTGTCTTTTTTCTATGTCTTGGGAAAAGTGATTTCTCTGAATACTGATTTCCATATCTGTATAATGGAGATAATATATGCTTTCTCCATCTTACAATGTTATTTTCTAGTTCAAATGAGACCGTATGGGTAAGTGATTTTTTGTTGTTGTTGTTGCTGTTGGAGACAGGAAAATTAAATATTACCTTGAATACTACATCTTGCTCCCATTACAGCAGTTTAAGAAAACAAGGTGAGGATAGCCCAACAAAATGCATTAAAATGATTGATGAGTTATAGACCAATCTATTAAATTAGAATTTTTTAAATTTTACCTAATGGGGAAAATGAATGTGATTGAGAATTTAAAGAGCCTGAATATGATGAACGTAGTCTCATTCTTCTTAAGAACTGAAGAATTTGAGAACAAATGCTAGGAAGCTGTATCCTTTATAGAGGATAGTAAAATTCCATTGTATCCAATACCTTCACCGAATATTTATGTGTAAAATAATGACTATTCACTTGGTTGTAATTTTTTTACTTCATTTTATATAAAGTAGGATTTTTATTAAAAGGTCTGTCTCCTTTAGATTTGATTGCTGTTGAGAATTATAATATATTTTTTTTCTGTTTGGTTTTTCTCCCAAGCTGAGCAAGTTCTTCTAGCTATGTCACTGAAGCCTGTGCTTAGATACCTTATCTTTAGAATAAGAGATTTAGATTTGATGATCTATTAGATCTCTTCCATTTTGAAACATTTTAGAAATCTGTAAAATACTATATGTAAAAGCACTTTCTGAATTATATAGGATAGTAATGGTGTTTAGATTTTAAGTATATTTATGAAATATACTAAATCTCAATTTTGATACATGACCTATCACATACCAAGTCACCAGTTGTTATATATTATGATAATGTACAGAACAGTATTTTAGTACTTGGACCCTTTCCTTGAGAGTCCAGATGCTTTTTGTGTTCTATAAGACAGAGAAAGATCTTTATTTGTTTGAACATAAAACAGGCTCTGTTTGAGGTAGGTAGCCTTTCACTCTAGTAAACTAAGGAGAAGCTAGATATGCTGATTTCTAGATGTTTATCTCCCAGGAGGTTCATCAGTGAACTCCAGTGTGTTTTATACTCTACCATTTATTTTAAAATATTTTTTCATTTGAAATATTTATATCTTAGCTTTGTTGAATTTATAAAATAAATTTCTGATTTCCTTTGTTCAGTATAGAAGCTATCTACCTATCTTTTGATGTAATCCGTTAAAATTTGCTCAGAGACAAAAGTATGCCTGATTTAGTAAAAATTATATGTATTATTTCTGAGTCAGTGCAAATTTTGAAACAGGTATAAATTAAGATTTTCATTCTAAAACTCTAACAAATTATAGTGCATGTAATTTATTCTGTATTTCCTAATATATAAGTATTTTTCATTCATTTACTTTAGTAATAGGTGCTGAAAATAAACTTATTAATGACTACGGAGTTTTTGGTTGCTTTATTTAGGGTTATAGTACAGGTTGAACATCCCTCATCCAAAAATCTGAAATCCAAAACATTCTAAAGTCTGAAATTTTCTGAGCACCAATATGGCATTCAAAGAAAATGCTCACTGGAACATTTCATATTTGAGATTTTTGGATTAGGGATGTTCAACTAGTAAGTATTGTACAAATATTCCATAATTCAAAACACTGGTACCCGGCATTTTGGATTAGGGATATTCAACCTGTATTTTGTTTCAATCATGGGAAATAAACTATGTTCTGATTTACTTTTGGTAACTGTGTATTTTGGGCTTGAGGAAATTTGAGTTTCAGACTTTGAGGAGCATTTTTCTAACATGTACTTTTCTTAATCTCTTTATTTTAGGACTAATTGTCAGCCTAGAAAAGGAACTTGCTCCATTATTTGAAGAATTGAGACAAGTTGTGGAAGTTTCTTAATCTGACAGTGGTTTCAGTGTGTACCTTATCTTCATTATAATAACACACTATCAATCCAGCAATCTTTAGACTACAATAATACTTTTATCCATGTGCTCAAGAAAGGGCCACTTTTTCCAACTTATACTAAAGAGCTAGCATATAGATGTTAATTTATAGATAGATCAGTTGCTATATTTTCTGGTGTAGGGTCTTTCTTATTTAGTGAGATCTAGGGATACCACAGAAATGGTTCACTCTATCACAGCTCCCATGGAGTTAGTCTGGTCGCCAGATATGGATGAGAGATTCTGTTCAGTGGATCAGAATCAAACTGGTACATCGATCCACTTGAGCTGTTAAGTGCTCCCAATTGTACAATGTGCCCAGGCTTGCAGAATGAAGCCAACTTTTTATTGTGAATAATAGTAAGGACATATTTTTCTTCAGATTATGTTTTATTTCTTTGCATTGAGTGAGGAACATAAAATGGCTTGATAAAAGTAATAAAATCAGTACAATCACTAACTTTACTTTGTACATATTATTTTGCAGTATAGATGAATATTACTAATCAGTTTGATTATTCTCAGAGGGTGCTGCTCTTTAATGAAAATGAAAATTATAGCTAATGGTTTCTCCTCAGACTCTGCTTTCTGTAACCAATCAGTGTTTTAATATTTGTGTGTTCTTTATAAAATTTAAATACAATTCGTTATTCTGTTTCCAATGTTAGTATGTATGTAAACATGATAGTATAGCCATTTTTTTCATACGTGAGTAAAAATAAAATAGTATTTTAAAATATAGTTTGAGCACTATATAGGTCCTTTTTTTGTTCAGACTTTTTCCAAAAATCTAAACATAATTACTCTTTCAGCCACATGAATAAATAATGAGTGTTTCTTGTAGGTATTGATTTGGAGATTGTTTTACGGTAGTATAAACTGTTAATTGGAAAAGAAACCTCAGGTTGCAGTCAGCCGAGATTGTGCCACTGCACCCTAGCCTGGGCAACAGAGACTCCGTCTCAAAAACAAAAAAGGAAAGAAACCAAGAAACCTCAGGCATGAACCTAATTTAATCTCCATGAAAGAGGTACTACAGTTCTAGAATATGCCCTTTATGTTCAGGAATCCAGTCTATCATTCAGAGTTGTTAATTTCTTTCTAGTTTCTTTGACAATCAGTTGTTCCCTGGAACAGTTCAGTACATATGCATTGAGCACCTGTGTGCCAGTCAGCAGAGCTATCACATTGCACAATTCTAAGAAACACCATTCATGTCACATCATATTTCTATGCTCTGGGAGTTGCTTTTCACATAGAATATGTGTGATTGTTATCCCTAGAATTGTGCAGTGAGGCAATTGGCTAGGTGCTGTGCTGCTTTTTCTTTGTTTTTTTTTTTTTTTTTAGAGACAGAGTCTTGCCATGTTGCCCCATCTGGAGTGCAGTGGTGGCATGATCTTGCCTCACTGTAACCTCTGCCTCCTGGGTTCAAGCTGTTCTCATGCCTCATTCTCTCTTGTAGCTGGGATTACAGTCTTACACCATCGCGCTTGGCAAATTTTTGTATTTTCAGTAGAGATAGGAGTTCACCATGTTGGCCAGGCTGGTCTTGAACTCCTGACCTCAAGTGATCTGTCTGCTTTGGCCTCCCAAAATGCTAGTATTACACGTGTGAGCCACAGCACCAGGCCATGTGCTACTTTTTCTTCCTTCCATCCTTCCACCCTCCTTCCAGTGTAAATATGAGATTAATTTGTGATACTGTCCTTTAAAGAACTTAGAGGTCAGTAAAGGAAGCAGGTATATAGAAAGTGCTATGATAAAGCTATACATAGGATGGTATAGAACCACAGACTAGAGGCACCTAAAATAGGCAAGAAAATAGCCTTTACAAATAAAATAGAAGCAAGAGATATAATGCTTTACTTGCAAAAAAACTATAAATACAGCCATGTCCCATATAATGATGTTGCAGTTAATGAAAGACCACATACGAGGGTGGTCAGAACAGCAGGCTATACCATATAGCCTAGGTGTGTAGTAGTAGGCTATACTATCTGAGGTTCCTGTCAGTACAGTATGATGTCCATATAATGATGAAATCACCTAACAAAGCATGTCTTGAAATGTATCCACATTGTTAAGCAACACATGACTGTAGTTAATTGTTACAATTGAAATATTAGATGTACTCATTAAAATCCAGAATTCCCATTATCTGGATTATTATTTAATAATGTTCAGGAAATGTTGCCAGTGCAATGGTGCATTAAACAATGTCTTTTAGAAATGAGGTGGCCAGATTTCTATTTGCAGGTAATAATTGTATATCGAAAACTAGAAAAAGAAATGATTATAAATGGAGCTACTTAAGCTTTACATGTTGAATGCTGCCACTGTTAAAATTTCTGAAGGGGTATAATAGAGAAACTATCCCATAGTTCATCTGGAAAAATAAGTAGGTGAAAATAGCTAAGAAGTTTTGAAAGGGTAATAGAAACCTAGATTAACTATTTTTGAAAGGTAGTACAGAACTGAATGCACAATTAGATATCAATGGTATGTATTCACCCAAAAAAGATTTCAGTATCATACATGTGAGGGCTTAAAACATTGTGATAAAGATGGGATCACAATGGGAAAAGGATTATCCAATAAGTAGGGCAGGCATTCTCTCTGCCTGCTAGGGAAGTGTAACTTGTTATACTCTTTATGTACAGCAGTTGGCAGTCTGTGAAACTTAAATTCACATACATAACCTTTTGCCCTGCAGTTCCACTTCTAGAAATTTATCCTACCAAACAAAGAACATAGATTTGCAAAAGTATGTATTTACAAGTATATTCTTTGCAACTTGGTAATATCAAAGAATTGGAAGCAACCTAAATATCTGCCATAGGTAGGATAACCGTATGCTCTGGCTTTTTCAACACTATCAGTTTATACCTGCTGTTCTTGGTATAATTATTAATCATGCTCCTTTCACTCTCAGTGTCTCACTTTAGATAATAAATTATACAGGATTGGTGAAACAAATTTCATTTGCCCAATGGAAAAAGGAATGAAGAAGTGCTTTAGGTACTGAGATGAAAGGATCTCTAAGGCATAATAATGTTTATCGAGAAAAGCATGGTGTGAAACTGTGTGGCATGCTACAATTGATGTATAAGAAGAAAAACGTGTATTCATATTTGTTTGTATATGGTAGACTGTCTCTGAAGACATACATGGAAGAACCTGATCACATTGGCAGTCTCCAAGGAGTGGAACTAGATACCTGGGGGATAAGGATCCCGGGAGTGCTCCTTTTCATTGTAAACTTCATTGTACTTTGAGTTTTTAACTGTTCAAAAATATTAAAATTAGAAATAAAATATTTCAACAAACAATAAAATGGGATATTTGGGGAAGAAAGTTATCTCAGGGCTTCCAAAGAAGAAGCAGTTGGATATATGAGTATTTATTTCAAGGAAGTGGCTTATGCGATTGTGGAGACTGGCAAGTCTAAAATCTGTGGGACAGGTCAGAAGACCGAAAAGTCTCAGGTAGGAGCTGAGGCTGCGGTTTGGGAGCAAAAGTTCTTCCTCTTGGAAACTTCAGGTTTGCTCTTAAGGCCTTTCAGTTGATTGGTTGAGTCTCACCCACGTTATGGAGGATTATCTCTTTCTGCTTAAATGTAGGGGATTATAAATGTTAAGTACATCTACAGAATACATCCACAGGAGTACCTAGATTCAAGTTTTAATAACTAGGCAATGTGTCCTAGCCAAGTTGATGCACAAAACTAACCTTCACAGTCCACTCCTAGTCAGCTTGGCACCTGTATGCATATTTTTTGGGTTTTTTGTTGTTGTTTTGTTTTTTTGTGAGACAGTCTCACTCTGCCACTTAGGCTGGAGTGCTGTGGCCCGATCTCAGCTCACTGCAACCTCTGCCTTCCGGGTTAAAGCGAGTCTCCTGCCTCAGCCTCCCGAGTAGCTGGGATTACAGACGTACACCACCACACCTGGCTGATTTTTGTATTTTTAGTAGAGACGGGCTTTTGCTATGTTGGCCAGGGTGATCTTGAACTCCCAACCTCTGGTGATCTGCTTGCCTTAGCCTCCCAAAGTGCTGGGATTACAGGCATGAGCCACTGCACCTGGCCTGTATGCATCTTAAACCATATTTTAGTCTCTATTCAAATAAAGACAGTAACTAGGTTGTACTTCTAACATGTACAACCACGAATATTCCCTGGAGGAGGTTTCCTCAGAAGAGGATGCAATCCATTCCCCAAAGGAGGATGCAAAGTCCTTTGGTGATCACTTTTTTCCTTGCTATCCTGTACCTTAATACTGCAATGTAAGGATACTACTGTTAAGATATCTTACATTAGCTAAGAGGATAAAGGAGGGGGGAAAAGATTTGTTCAGTATATATATGTGTGTATGTGCAATATATACATATTGTATACATAAGTACACAGACATAATCACAGTTCTTGTTTTGGCAATTGGACGTGGTTGTAGCTGGTATTTTTAACACCTTGTACTGGCTATTCCATATTTCCTTGCTCTCAGCAAGCAGCTTGGCTATTTGGGATTCTGCCTGGTGAGGTATTCCAAACCTTCATTCCTGAAGAATCTCAGCCATTCGTTGTCCTGGCTTTATTGGGTTTTGAAGTTTTCCATTGACTTTAATCAGGGCTTGGTAAAACAGATCTAGTGGATCTCCTGTATTCCAGACATATCCTTCTTTATTTCCTTGTGCAGTAGCAGCCCAGTTTCCCCAGGCAATCAGGACTAGTCACCGTAGTCAGTACAGTAACTCTCTATGTGTTGATTCAGAGGCATGATGAGTGCAAAGTGGCAGAGCGGTAATCTTAATGTCCAGTTTAATAGAATCATTGTGTCTCCTGGTTGAGGTATTACTGGTTTTGGAACAAAGTCTTCTAGAACTAAAGAGCATAGGAACTTGGGGACAGAAAACAAAAATTGTTCCAGTGGACAAGGGGTGATAGTGAGTGGCACAGCTCCCATTTCCACCCATTTCATTGCTGGATCTGTGAATACTGGCTCTGGAAGAAAGAACACCATATATTGGATGCTGATTTTACAGCATATATAGCCTCCTGGAGAACATTCCCTCAGCCCTGCAAGATACCGCCACCTACCTAGTGCTGTAACTGAGCTTTCAAAAGGCTATTCTACCATTTTCTCAAGCCAGCTGCTCCAGGATTATGGGCAACATGGTAAGACCAATGAATTACATGAGCAATATGGAAAACAATGTTGCCTCCAAAATCCAAAGATGCTTGTTAGGTATGTACTGTTTTGTTTTGTTTGTTTGTTTGTTTGTTTTATTGTCAGAGGGCCAGATGCAACAAGTTATTCTTTACCTTAGGAGAGATATCTTGACATGTCCCACAACACTGGACCCCTAGAAATTTTGGTAAATTGGAAGGCATTTGAATTTTTGTCATATTTATTTCCCACTCTCTGAGACAAATGTCTCACCAATATGTCTAGGGTATTTGCTACTTCTTGTTGACTAGGTCCAGTCAACGTAATGTCATCAATGTAATAGACGACTGTGATGTCTTGTGGAAGGGAAATGCGATCAAAGACCCTGTGGAGAAATTATGACATAGGGTCAGAGAGCTGATACACCCTTGGGGTAGGACAGTAAAGGTATGTTGTTGGCCTTACCAGCTGAAAGCATACTGCTGTTGGTGGGGCTTATGGACAGGGAAGGAGAAAAAGGCATTTGCCAGATCAGTAGCTGCATACTGGGTGTCAGCAGATGTGTTAATTTGCTTAAGCAATGAAATCACATCTGGAAAAGCATCTGCAACTGGAGTCACCACATGAGTAAGTTTGTGATAATGTACTCTTTTTCCCAAGACCTATCTTTTTCTGCATAGGTCAAATAGGTGGGCTGAATGGAGATGTGGTGGAATCGCCACCATTGCATCCATTAAGTCCTTGATGGTGGCACTGACCTCTGAAGTCCCTCTGGGAATGTGGGCTTGCTTTTGGTTTACTATCTTCCCAGATAGAGGCAGTTCTAGTGGTTTCTACCTGGCCTTTCTTATTATAATAGCCCACACCCTGTAGATCAGGGAACCAATGTTGGGGTTCTGTCGGTTGCTGAGTACAGCCATACCTCATTCATTAACTGTGTCTAGGATTTGCTTTGAAGTGTTCCAAACAGAAAAAAAAGAAATTTTTAAGTGTGGGAGAGATCAACAATATGGCAAAATATTGATGACATTTTGAAAATTTCAGGAAAAGTTAAGCGAAAAAAAATGAAATTGTTGCAGATGGTATCTTTGTGTAGAGAAGGAAAAAAAATTGTAAGTTTTTTGATCATGCAGTTTGCTCTTGTTTGAGACCTGTCTTTTTGGATCATGGTTTGCCTGTAAGTTTTTTTTTGTTGTTATTGTTAATAAAGGCCAACTTCAGTATCTGATTTAAACAAACCAGGCTGGACTTGTCAGTTGCTCTGGTTTCATCACATGAAGGATACTTTATTGTCTGAGACTGTGCTTAGCTGTCTTGAATAGCTAAGTTCATCAACCCAGGCATACCTTGTTTTATTGCTCTTTGCTTTACTGTGTTTTGTAGATGTCTTTGTTACAAATTAAAGGTTTATGGCAACCCTGAGTTGAACAAGTCTATTGGCACCATTTGTTCAACAGCGTATATTCACTTTGTGTCTCTGTGTTACAGTTTGGTAATTCTTGCAATATTTCAAACTGGTTTGATGATTATTTTATCTGTTATGGTGCTTTATAATCAGTGATCTTTGATGTTACTATTGTAATATTTTGAGGTGCAATAAACCACACCCATATAAGGCAACAAACTTAATAAATGTGTGTGTTCTGGCTGTTTCACTGACTTGCTGTTCCTCCATCTCTCTCCCTCCCCTTGAGCACCCCCTTCCCTGAGACATAACAGTATTTAAATTAGGCCAATTAATAATCCTAAAATGGCCTCTAAGTGTTCACATGAAAGGAAAAGTCTCACATCTCTCATTTTGAATCAAAAGCTAGAAATGATTAAGCTTAGTGAAAAAGGCGTGTTGAAAACTGAGACAGACCAGAAACTAGGCCTCTTGTGCCAAAAAATTGTGAATGCAAAGGAAACATTTTTGAAGAAAATTAAAAGTACTACTCTAATCAACACATGAATACGAAGCAAGACAGCATTATTGCTGAGATGGAGAAAGTTTGAGTGTGAGTGGTTGGGACTGAAGATCAAACTAGCCACAATATTTCCTTAAATCAAATCCTAATCCAGAGCAAAGCCCTAACTCCTTTCAATTCTGTGAAGGCTGAGAGAGGTAAGGAAGCTGCAGAAGAAAAGTTCAAAGCTAGCAGATGTTGGTTCATGAGATTTAAGGAAAGAAACCATCTCCATAACAAAACTGCAAGGTGAAACAGCAAGTGATGATGTAGATGCTGCAGCAAGGTATGCAAAGGATCTAGCTAAGATCATTGATGAAGATGCCTACACTAAACACCACATTTTCAATGTAGCAGAATAGTCTTCTATTGGAAGAAGAGGCCATCCTTTGAAGCTTTGAAGCGAGTCATTGACTTCTCCTTTCTAGCACTTTCATAGCTAAAGTGCTTGTTAGGGGTTAATACAGCTGGTGTTTAACCTGAAACCAGTGCTTACTTACCATTTTGAAAATCCTAGGGCTCTTAAGAGTTATGCTAAATCTACCCTGCCCCTGCTCTATAAATGCGACAAAGCCTGATAATAGTACATCTGTTCTCAGGATGGTTTACTGGATATTTCAAAGCCACTGTTGAGATTTACTGCTCAGAAACAAGAATTCTTTTAAAATATTACTGCTCATTGAAAATGCACCTGGTCACACAAGAGTTCTGATATGTACAATAAGATTAATGTTGTTTTCATACCTGGTAACAGGATCCATTCTGCAGCCCGAAGACAAAGGAGTAATTTTGACTTTCAACTTTCAAATCTTATTATTTAAGGAATACATTTAATAAGGCTATCACTGCCATAGATAGTGATTCCTTTGATGTATCCAGGCAAAGTGAACTGAAAACCTTCCCAGAAGGATTCACCCTTCTAAATGCCATTAAGAATATTTGTGACCAGGTACAGTGACTTAAGCCTGTAATTCCAACACTTTGGGAGGCCAAGGCCTCCCAAGAGGAGGTCAGGAGTTCAAGACCAGCCTGGCCAACATGGTGAAATCCTGTCTTCACCAAAAATACAAAAATTAGCAGGGTGTGGTGGTGCACACTTGTAGTCCCAGCTACTTGGGAGGCTGAGCCAGGAGAATCACTTGAACCTGGGAGGCGGAGATTGCAGTGAGTTGAGATCACACCACTACACTCCAGCCTGAGTGACAGAGTGAGACCTCATCTCAAAAAAAAAAAAAAAAAAAAAAAAAAAAAAAAAAAAAAACCCAGAACCCAAAGAACAAACAAAAATAAGAACATTTGTGATTTATAGGAGGAGGTCAAAATATCAACATTAGCAGGAGTTGAGAAGAACTTGATTTCAGCCCTTATGAATGACTATGAGAGGTTCAAGACTTACTAGAGGAAGTAGCAGATGTGACGGAAATAGTAAGAGAACTAGAATTAGGAGTGAAGCCTGAAGATGGGTCTGAATTGCTGCAATCTCATGATTAAAATTCAATGGATGATGAGTTGTTTCTTATGGATGAGCAAATAAAGTCATTTCTTGAGATGAAATCTACTTCTGCTGAAGATGCTGTGAACTTG
This sequence comes from Rhinopithecus bieti, assembly GCF_001698545.2. Taxonomy (NCBI): domain Eukaryota; kingdom Metazoa; phylum Chordata; class Mammalia; order Primates; family Cercopithecidae; genus Rhinopithecus; species Rhinopithecus bieti. Next base: position 576,211 of record NW_016814779.1, on the reverse strand, counting down.
TTGAAACGACAATAAAAGATTTAGAATGTTACATAAACTTAGTTGATAAAGCAGTTGCAGGGTTTGAGAGGAATGACTGCAATTTTGAAAGAAATTCTACTGTTAGTAAAATGCTATCAACCAGCATCTTATGCTACAGTGAAAGCTTTCAGGAAAGGAAGAATCAATTGATGTAGCAAACTTCATTTTTGTCTTATTTTCAGAAATTGCTGCAGCCACCCCAACCCTTATCAAGCATCACCTGATCAGTGAACAGCCATCACCTTCCAGGCAAGACTCTCCACCAGCAAAATGACTGCAACTTGCTGAAAGCTCAGATGATCATTATAATTTTTTTAGTAATAACTTTAGTATGAATTGGGAAACAAAAAAATGGTGGGACCTACTTTATTGCAATATTTGCTTTATTGTGGTGGTGTGGATTCAAACCTGCAATATCTTCAAGGTATACCTGGATGGCTATACCAATGATGCATCTGGAACAGGGGAAATAATCATAAGATGGGATCAGGGACCTGCTGGGCTAACTTCTCTGGCTCCAATCTTGCTTTTTCTGTGGAAAATATGGTCATTCTCAAATGCCTCCCAGATATTTCTGGAAGTCCTCATAGACCCTTCACATGTACTCCTGTAACCACATGGCATCTGCCATTATTTTATTTTCTTTGTTCTTGCTCTCTGGGATGATTATGCCCCACAACCCTGGCCATTGTTGCTACTGCTAAGTGAGGTTGTAGCTGCTGTTGTCTACAGGGGCACACAACCCTTGCTTAAGGCCAAGAGTGCCATCTTTGTTCACAGCTGAAAATGTGACACAACTTACTATCTCACTGTCTGTGCACTGGAGACTCTGGTGAAATAGCTCCTTTAGATTTTGCTGAGGAGGGACTGAGTAACAATCAAGAATGTGCTCTGAATCACCTTTCCCCTCTAATGATGCCCATATTCCATCAACAAAACATGTGCACTTCAACCCTTTCTGTCTTCAGGTGAATTCTTTCTCAAGAAGGCTATTTCCTTTTACCTGCCAGTCAGCTAGACCTGTGCTACTCACAACGTGGTCCACAGACTGGGCTGTTGTGCACACTGTTTGCTAGCAAGATAAGTACAGAAATGCCCGTTTTAAGTGTTGAAACACAACAATTTAACATAGTAACTTTGTGTCTGTTGAATCTGATAATAGTAAACTGGGATTGTGATATTTGTATTTTTTGCTTGATTTTTCTAATAATTTATTGAATTTTATGAGATCTCAGTCTGTGATAGATTATAAATTAAAAAAAACAAACAAACAAACAAAAGAAAGAAAATCAGATCCTTTGCCACAGATAGTTTAAGAAACTCTGCTTGACATCATGGTCAGACAGCCTGAATTCATAGAGAGCAGAACGTAGGCTCAGCTTGGCACTCTGCTATGTAGTATACTTGACTACGAAGAGTTTGGTAGAAACACAGATTTGCTGCAGAGGATCTGAAGTAGTGGAAAAGGAAGAAAGTAGAATGGACCTTCTCCGTATAATAGTTCTCTTGCTTTCTGCCTGAAACAGGGACAGAGCATAATGCCCTGACCTGCATGCCAAGCACTTGTGAGAAATAAAGAGAGAGGAACCCACTCTCTTGCATGCCATGTGGTTGGGAAAAGAAGGGTCCTGCCCTACTGAGTTCTCTGATGTCCAGCTGTTCTGGCATAGGGTGAAGGTTTCCCCTAGAAATAGTACGGATGCTCCTTGACTTATGGTGGGGTTCCATCCCAATAAGGTCATTTTAAGTCAAAGATATCAAAGGAGGAAATGTATTTAATACCCCAATAGACCCTTTGTGAAGTTGAACAATCCTAAATCAAATCATGATAAGTCAGGGACCATCTGTATTAGCCTTCCCTCACCATGTTGGTGTCTCCATTGGTCCAGAGAAAACTGCTCCTGTGGACCAGGATCTTCCCAGAGGGAATTCTGAGAATAACTGCTAATACTCTGTCTTAATAAGTTCATACCTGTTAGCAGACAGGTCATAATGCAGATATCCCACTCTCTTTTCTCCCATATTCCCCCGCTCTGATCTGCCATTGGCACAAAACATCCTCCCTCTTTTTGGACTTGGAGAAATAGCTGAGGAACCCTCATAGGCTCCACTTAGGAGTTAGAATCATTTCTTTGCAGGAATGCTGAGGGCAGGCAAAACGCCTAGCCTAGTACTAATTACATAGCAGGTACATGTTAGCTCACCCTTTTCATGTCAAAACCCTCCAACAAATTGTTTATCCCCTGCTGAAGCACCTGTTCCATCATACAGATTTGTGTACTTCTCTTACAGTAATTGTCTTATTTACTGCTATATATATATATATATATAGTATATATATATATAATATCGTTTTGTCCCCATAATTCACAACCAAGAACTTCTTGAGGTCTTGACTATTCTTCCAACTTCCCACACCTTTGTGTTAATAGTCTAAGTGAAGTGAATCCTTCATTGCTATTTATGATATTAATCAGTTGTATATTCTTTCAAGTTACAAATATTAAATATATTTTAATATGCAAAATAGTACATACACAGCAAAATCATGCTCTTTTAATAAACAGAGTCAAAGAATATAAATAAACAGGTTATGTTTTATAAAAGGTAAACATAGTAAAACACAGTATTACACACAAAGAAACACATTTGTTTCTAAGAAAACAAACATAGAACCATACACATCCATGAGGATTCATTTGTAACCTCTGGTTTTTTGTTTTGTTTTGTTTTGTTTTGTTTTGTTTTGTTTTGTTTTTTGAGACGGAGTCTCACTTTGTCACCCAGGCTGGAGTGCAGTGCCACGATCTTGGTTCACCGCAACCTCCACCTTCCGGGTTCAAGCAATTCTCCTGCCTCAGCCTCCTGAGTATCTGGGATTACAGGCACCTGCCACCATGTCCAGCTAATTTTTGTATTTTTAGTAAAGACAAAGTTTCATCATGTTGGCCAGACTGGTCTCAAACTCCTGACCTCAAGTGGTCTGCCTGTCTTGGCCTCACAAAGTGCTGGGATTACAGGCGTGAGCTGCCACGCCCAGCCAGTAACTTCTTACATTACAAATGACACAATGCATTTTAACTCAACATTTGCTTTATCCCATATAATACAAACATAACAAAATACATTTAAAACGGTGTTGAAATACACAAAACTTTAATGTAATTTCTGAGTCTTAGATGTTTAAATAAGAAACTTCTTTAACCAGGTATCCCTTTGGACTGCAAGAGCAGTTTATATCATAACTTTGCATCATAATCTTTTTACTCTCAGGCTCTTCAAGCATTTTTATCTTCTTTGAAACTTCTATCTAAACAAAATAGTATTAAAAAAGATAACAGAAGGGGTTAGATTCTACCAATGAACTTTGGACATCAGTATCTCATTCTTCTGTTTGTCTCCTTATTCTAGTTTGAAAAAGCTTTGGAACATAGTATTACCTATCATTATTACATATTTCATGTAGCTTTAGTGTTACTCCCCTAACTGGAAATAGAAGTTGCTCTTTAATAAGGCCCGGGGTGCTTAGGGGCAATGCAAGATTTTCTTACATCTCTTGGGTCAACCCTATACAACTAATTCTGGGAAAGGAATTGTTAAAATACACTGTCCTTGAGAAGTGTCTTTTGGTCATTTGGAGAAATGGTTAAAGATAGCTCAGTGCTTACAAGCATCTATTATGATTACCCTCATGACAATAACTATTATTAAACTAAAAGTTACCTACTGCTTTATCACCCTTCCTCAATTTATGCTTTCTCACTCTTTAAAACGTTTACCCCCAAAGGGTGAAAATAATGGCTTAAAAATTGTACCTTCATTTACCTTTATTACACTACCTAATTGCCCATAGGACATCTAGCTCTCACAGTTTTATCATTAGAAGCAAAGGACTCACCAAATTTCTGAACCTTTTAAAAAGAGAAAATAAATGCCACAAGCATTTTCCATTTTAGTTTTGGAAATGTTCTTGTTTTTTTGTATAAAGGGGGAAAATTAAAAAAAGAAAAAAACCTCTCCCCTGAAAATATATGATGTTTGCTGTCTCAATATAAATCCTGCAGAAGTCATCTAAGCTTCTAAGTATCTGTTTCCTTCCTGGTTAGTAGCACAACCTGGATGTCAGACAGGCTGACCATGACTCAGAGTGGGACTCTAGGCAACTAGTGTCAATAGGCTTGGGGACCACAATGAGTGAAAACAAAAACCCTTCCTCCTCCATTGTGTGTTCTACCAGTGAGCAGACCTAAGAGTGGTGGTTTAAGCACTTTCTATCAGAATGGTGATTGCTTCAGCATTCTCAAGGAGATGGCAACATCATGGAAGGGCAGCAACGTGAATCACCAACGTGGTATATGGGTCCCAATCAGCATCTACTTCTGATTTGTTTTTAAAGGAAAACCCTTAGCTGGTTTTCATTTGAAGCCTGCTGCAGATCGCAGCATCAGGGAATATTCCACCTTACTCCTGGGCCAGAGCAGTCCTTGGCAAGAAAGATCTATTCAAAGATGAACGACCGAGATCGGATCGTGCCTTCCCCTCGGTTGAGCTGTTTTCTTATTTGTGACTGTAATAAAGCACACACACGTGTATCCATTATTGAGTGATTGTAATGAACCCTGGATTCTAACAAATATTAAATAAGACATTTGATTAGTAAGGATGTCATATAAGTTAATTATCATGTGCCCACCCCCAACTATAAGCTAATTATCATGTGTCCAGAAAAATTTTCTGCATTTTTTTTAGGACACATATTGTAAAGTGATTGCTAAAACATGTACAAATTGGGAATTGGTCTAATACTTATAGTAATCTATAAAATGCAATAGTATTCAATGAATCAAAAGAAAAATATAGATCTAAAATTAATATGGAAAAATGTTCACAATATATTGCTAAGTGAAGTGAGCAGATACAGAACACCAGCAAGTGATTTGTATTGTTTGTATATTATCAATAAAGATGCTATGAACATTATTGTAACATTTTTTGGTAGATACATGCACTCATTTCTCTTAGATATACATCTCAGCGTGAAAATGCTGAATTACAGTGTAAGCATATGTATAGTTTTAAAAGAAACTGGCAAGCAATTTTTCAAAGTAGTCATACACATTTTCATTCCCTCTAGCAATGCAGGAGAGTTCTAGTTCCTTTGCATTCATGTTAATACTTGATATTGACAGTCTTCATTGTATCCATTCTGAAGGGTGTGTAGGGGTACATCATTGTGGTTTTTACTTCTAGCAAGTGATTAAATTTTGTTTTAAATATTTATTTGTACAGAGAGAAGTCTAAAAGTGTGTATACTTGATATATTTTCTATAATTCTTCAATAATGATTTTGTGTTACTTTGAAAATTAAAATAGAAAGAATAAGAAATTAATTCATATCTGAGCAAAGGTTTCACAAGACAAATTATCCCTCACTGAATAATAAATACATTGGAACAATTTAAAATGAATTGAATTTTAAAATTATTTGAATTTCAAACTAAAAGATAATTGAAAGCAAAACTTTCAGTATCTAGAAAGGAATTTTCACATATGAGACAATTTTACAAAACTAATTAAGAAAATGTTTTACGTTTGAAATCATCTGGTCTGGCATGGTGGCTCACACCTGTAATCCCAGCACTTTGGGAGGCTGAGGCTGTGGATCATTTGAGGTCAGGAGTTCAAGACCAGCCTGGCCCAAATGGTGAAACCCTGTCTCTGCTAAAAATATAAAAATTAACCGGACATGGTGGCGGGCTCTATAATCCCAGCTATTAGGGAGGCTGAGGCACGAAAGTCGCTTGAACCCAAGAGGCAGAAGTTGCAGTGAGCCAAGATCACACCATTGCACTCCAGCCTGGGCAACAGAACAAGACTCTGTCTCAAAAAAAAAAAAAGAAAAAAAAAAAAAGAAATCATCAAAGCTTTCAAGATGGTATTTACAGGAAATTTTAGCCAGCTTTAAGGACAAGTTCTTGGCTAACAACTCACTAACTTGCAAGCACGTGAAAAACACGTAGAAGATTGGTGAAGTTTTGTAAGTACTCACTCAGTCTTCTCCCCGGGAGATACATAGAGAGCAGACAAAATAAACCAGCTTTTGTCCTTGACCTGCACAAAGTGATGCTTACACTGGAAATGAAGCTAAGTTCCTCTGGCAAACTTTCTTCTCTAACAATTTAAGAGGCTTTTCAACTAGAGAAATAGGTCAGCTTTCCTCTGTCAGACCTTCTGGTCGTAAATGTCCCCCTCCAGGCAAAGCTGAACTAACTGACACACCTTAAAGGAAGTCTGATAGGTGGTTATTAGGCTAAGGCTCTATGTCTAAGATCCAAATACAGCTTAATTCTTCCTTTTTCACAACCCTGTCTTCATCTCTTCTCATGTCCCAGAAGAATTAACAGACTGTTCCGCAAGCCTGGAAGTAGGCACCCAGACATCTCTTTGATTCTCGGGGATAGTCTGACTCTTTTGATAGAAATATGTTTGAAATCATCAACATGTTATTTCTCAAGACTCGATATCTGAAGGCTTAAAAATCTCACCAGTTTCCAGCGTAATATCTTGATCCATTCATCAGCTTCTACTCCGGTCTTTGCACAGAGATAAAATGTCCTGAATGGAAATACCAAACTAATAGGACAAAAGAAAGAACATAAGATATTGCAGATGATTAGCTCTCTCTCTCTATCTCTATACATATACACACACACACACACACCATATATAGGTTGATTAGCTATATATATATACGTTGAACACTAATTAGAGTATTGCAAGGGAAAAACGAATTGATAAAAGATCCAGGTAAGTACCTTGAAGAGCTGGTATATACGGACCTATTACTGCCAGCAAACTGCAGAAATGTTAAGGAAGTTGTAGATTCATATTACTACTCCAGGTCAGATGTATATACTCGAATAAGACTTTGAAGAAGAAAGAAGCATGTTCAGGACACCCCCAGATCCTTTTGTGGTTTATGTCTTAGGCTAACTCTAATACTTATGTATTTATTCAGCTGATCTCTCAAAGATCTCTCAAAAACTTGTGCTATGATTCAAAGAATAAGCAAGACAGGGAAGTTTGCTAAAAAGAACTCATTTGTGTTAGATTGCTTCAATGAGGATAACTCTGCCTTCTGTGGTTGTTGGCAATTTCAACTATCGAGAGAGTAAAAAGAGACAACAAAACTCAATTAGTTATTTCTCCCATCTCTGACCAAGAGTCAGTCTCTGCTTCAGGGATATGAACTTTCCTACTGGCACAAAATACTTTTCCTAGATATAGAGTAATTTTTCATTTGACTGTGTCTGATTACCTAGTTAAAATTATGCAAGTGATAATAAGGTCAGCCCTAAATTATACATTGAACATACTTCCCTGTACTTACAGTTGAGATGCAAAATACCAAAAATCTTTTTTCTTTTTGTGAAAAAAAGCCTTCAGGAGGGTTTCTATATCTTAAAGCCTACGCTGTATATTTTGTTGATGCCAGCAATTAATATTGAATAGGTAAGAGGTAAGTCCTTGTGCACAGAAGGTAATACCTTGATGTGAGGTCTAGTGGAGGGTGAGTGGACAGTGGTGGGGAGGGAGTGATATAGTGCATATACTCGAAAACTGGTTTCTGTAATTGTCATTGTTTGGTACTCCCTATGGGAGACATTATTAACTGCCAATTAATACAGATACTTTTTCCTTTCTCTTGCTAACAGAACACCAAGCAATAAATCCTAATTTGTATAAGCCAATTATCATCAGCTGCTGGGGATGGCCATGGCACCTAGTCTTGGCCAATGAGATATAAGGGAAAATCTTATAGGGGAGTTTCTGGAGAAACATTGGTTTTCCTGATAAAAACGGACAGACATGGCTGATACCATCCCTACATCTTTCTTTGTACTTTGTTGAAAACATGAGACCTACAGGTGTAGTAGATGCTTGAATCCTGAAGTAGCCAGCATGAGAAAAGGTCAGGAGAACTGCAGAGACCCTGGACCTGACCTTGTCACCATAGCTGCTTGCCTCCTGATTTTTGGATATATGAGAAAAATAAAGCTCTGCTAGCTCATAGGGCATGTCTATGCAAATTTTAAACAAGACACCCATTCTCAGTTGATATTATAGAATTAACATTAATTTCCTCAGGTGTAATAATGATATTGTAGTCCTATATGTGATATTTTATTCTTAGGAGACACATACTCAAGTCTTTAGGGGTAAAGTGCCATGATGTCTGCAAATTACTTTCAACTGATTCAGGAAAAAAAAAGTGGATAGACTGAGATAAAGCAAATATGGCAAGATATATTAATAACTGCTGATGAAGGGTATATAAACGTATGTCTTTCAACTTGTGTGTGCTTGAAAAACTTTAAAATAAAAGGTAGTGGGAAATAAGACATGCCTTTCTCAAGACTCTTACCCAGTTAGAACATTTTTATAATATACTGATTATGTTAGAAAAAAATATTTCTGTGCCATCTGCCAGAAATCGTCATAACAATACAAATCACCTATCATTAGAGTCAACAAAGTTATAATTAAAATGGGGGAGAGAACCTCAAAGAAATTAAATTGTCTAAGATGTGAATGGCATCCTCTATGTGAGTCATACTTCTCCAGTACACAGCGTAAGCTGAACTGATCTGCCTGTTTGTTTAAGCTACTTTAAATGAGGTGTTATGTCACGCTCAGCTGAAAACACTCCTAATATGTAGGCATGTCCCTCAGATCTGAACTTTGTAGACATTGAGATATATAGCTTTCTATTCCTTAGCCAAAATAAGTGTCTGGCAAGAAGACATTAAAAAATGTTTTCTTAATAAAACGACTTACCAAAAACAGTTTACCCTTTCTTGTGAATAATCAAATTGTACAGCTGAACATTCTGTTAGGTCTAGGATCCGAATTGGTTCTGGTGACTAAATAAAATAAAAAGCAACATATATCATCTTAAAAAAAAAACAAAAACAAAACAGATAAATCTGTCCCTCACTTATTCCCCTCACAAGTCTTCCACTATGTGCAGTTGTCAAATTTCACTAACAGGACTGACGATAGAAAAGCCCTACCAAGGGAAGTCCTTGGTTTTGGAACGAGCCTTTCATAAAACTGGACATTAAGATACTACCTTTATCAATTTACTGATGAAGATGGATTTTAACACATGGAAGAGAGGCATATTTTTCTCTCATTTTTTAAAAACTTCTACTTTCTTAGAAATTTTATGTAAGAAAAGTGAGAAAAAATAATTTTAAATTGGCTTAATGAAATGGGCATGGGAAATGGACAGACTGTATTTTTAATAAAGGGACAAATTGCTGCAGAGATACAGTTAATAAATTGTGGCAAGAGAAAAATTACATTGCCCTAAACAGAGGGAATTATGTGCCCTGGGGAACTACAGTTTAGCCAATCCAAGAGAGCAATTTCTGGGATACACATCTCATCTTTGCAAAATAACTCTGTTCATTTCAGGAATCAAGATTTCATATCTCCAATCATTTATTAGGTGTTTCAGGTGGATATAAAAATAATTTCAGAAATTTTAAAGACATAAGTTTCTTTCATCTAGAGAATTGATTTTTAAAGGAAAATATATTATCATGTTTCTCACCATCTGGTCTTTGTAGTATTTCAGTTCATTCCTGTGCAGAGTAAACCATCTTGTTTTCCAGGTCTGAGAAAAACACACACACAGAAACACATACACACACAAAGTTTTGAATGCAGGAATGCAATATTTGAACTAGATGATTTATTTTCATTTTAAAAGTATCTAAAAAATTAAATACTATAACCCTGAAAAAATTCTTGTGTGTCAATTTCTGAGAAAAAAAGTTTCAAAATATCTATAAAAATTAAAATAATTTCTTACATTAAGCTCATAATGAAGGCAGATATATCATTAGTATATTTTTAAATACAAAAAGAATTAGTCTATCGTAAATATTCAATGTGATTTATAACAAAAATGAAGGCAGATATATCATTAGTATATTTTTAAATACAAAAAGAATTAAGTCTATCATAAATATTCAATATGATTTATAACAAACCACTACAATTTCCATTTTATTAACCCTATAATAAAGATAAATATTGTTCTTTGAGTACCTATTATGGACGATACACTATCGTTGGAGGCTTTATATATTATACTCAATCCTCACACAACAATGCCATCGTTATTATTCTTGTCTTACAGATAAGAAAACCGAGGTTTAGGAACCCTGACTCATGGGCCATTCTAAACCTTGCCTAAGAACTCCAAGGTATCAGTGGTAAAAACCGTCGCTGCCCGCTGTTACCTTCTTATATACAAACAGCATCCTACTCTATCCTGTGTGGCAATGTGCCCAGTTAAAAGAAGTAACAGAGGATTTAAACATAAATATGCTATGAATATGAATACTCTCTGTCCTCAGGGAGCATTTGATCTAGAAGGGACACAAATAACGAAATTATTTAGGCTCATTCCAAGCACGCCAATACCTGTGAGAGGTTAAATACTGTGACTCTTAAAATAAGAAGGAGCAGGCACATTCTATGAAGGTCTTCTTGGCACATTCAGATGAAACAAAGGAATTCTAAAGGTACAATCTCATAAATGGTGAACATTTGTATACTCTGAACTTGTAAAACCTAAATTATGTTTTCTTGGGATTTTATAACATAGTTTCAGTAGCATCAGTGATGTTTTGGGCCTATCTTTAAGGAAACATTTTATACAATTTTGACTTCTTCCTTGTTTTAGAAAAAGAACGAAAGATGTTTTAGAGTTAACTTGCTATCTTCATCCTCAATCATTCCATTAAGAGGACTATATTTTATTGACTTTTAACTATAGGCTATACCTATACAGGGCTTTGTCAAAGAATAGTCAAGTCATTTTCCAGAATTTTGACTAATGGGCCATAACATGGACTCTTGAGTCAGGTAAATACTATAAGTGGGTTAAAATGAGCAGGCAATTATGCTTCCAAGAAAAACCATCAAGATGCGAATTGAGTCTACATGACGTATTCTCTTTTTCTGTGGCTGGCATGAGCAAAATCATACTTCCTTACCTTGACCAGGCCTCCCTGTTTGGTGAGGTAACCTTCTTTGGTGCCCAGCTGAAAAAGAAAAGCACTGAATGAAGCCCAGAACTGTCACAACAGGACGTTTGTCCTTCCTTTCCTGTCCTATTTTTAAACGAAGAATGTTTGCATTTGATCTTTAAATTACTGTCTATGATTTTTCACCTAGGCACTTGAAAAGCTTCCACGTGCTGTGAGAGATTGTTTTCAGATTGGATCTACCCACGTCATTCGGTAGCTACTAACTCTAGTTAGCAATTTGCAAACAGTAAACCACATCGTTTCACTTATAAAAGTCTGTGTTTGTCAGTGTGTCATGTGAAATCCAGCTGTTTGGATTGTTACAGGGTTATTAGCACATAAACACGCACACATCTATTGTCAATATGTTTGGGAGACTGGATTAAGAAAACAAGAATGTTTTACTTCAGGGCTTCCCAGAGTCTATATTATGCTAATATACTTTGTAAATTTTTAAGAGGGAACCTTAGAAACAGCATTTTTACCATTTATTTTATCACATAATCCTCCTCCCCAGGTCCTACACTCCCTTGAGATCCATGTTCCGAGAAACAGACTGTCAGGAGTGTAGATTTATTTACACCTGATTTATCCAAAATGACTTTGAAATAAGAATGAGCCAGTTCTTTTAACTCATGTTGTCATTAATTTAAAGGTAAAAACAACAGCACACACTTAGCTAGCACCTATGAATTATAAGGAAGGGTAGAGAATTGTGTGAACAGAAATTTGCATAAGACAAGTAGCCTAACATCAAAAAATCTAACATTTCATAAATTCCAGAAAACAATTCAATTCCTAGTAGAATATTTTGTTCAAATGTGATGTCATCGTATGTCTTAGTAAGAAACAAAATTAACAAAAATTGGGAAGTGATTTGGTTGACACCAAGGTTCTTTCTATGGTAATTTCCAGAATATTTTTTTCTGAGGTGAATTCTCCCTACCAAATAAAAGAGGAACAACCATCTCTACCACAATAAAAGAGTCAAAGCAGGAAATAAGCAAACACTTCTTTTAAAATCTTCTGATATAAAATTAAGGATAAACTACCCAAATGTTCACTTAAATAATATTAATCAATACTGGTGAATTTGATATCTCATAATCAGTGTGATTTATTTTGACATTAAAGAAATTGAATTGGCACAATTGAGTTTAGGTGTTATGGAATGGCAAAAAGTAATTATTTTGGGCTGCTACAGGTTAAAACCTGTAGAGGCAAAATAACTAGGAGTAAATTGTTACATAAAATATCCTGATAGAATTATTTACTGAAATCAAGCTAGGGAATAATCCCATCTTACCTCCACCCAAACAATATAATATAAGTGTAGTATTTTTCTAAGGTTTTGATAGATAAGTGGAAGGCTGCATGGGAAAGCACTAAGGCTATTAATTTTATTCAGGGTCTCAAGATGGTAAGAAAGTAAATAATTATAGAGCAGATTTATCTTTAAAAATCTATGATCTGTAACAGAAAACTGTTTATAAGAGCCCCCATTGGGGTACCACCTAAATGTTCAAAAACAAAGGACTATCCTTTCTGCCATCCCACCTACCTACTTGTCTCCCAGCCTTAAATGTAATCAGAAGCCAACAGGTCAGGTAAAGCAAGGCAGGCATTGATGTGTGTGTGGAGGGCTTTCAAGCACCTTAGTACAAGGTGGTGGAGCCCAAGCAGGGCACAGGGAGCCTCTGTACGGACAATGGCGATGACGGTGGCAGCAGCAGCTGTGTGCGAGGCATTGAAGCCTGGCAGGGTGTGGAGGGCTTCTGCCTGAAGGGGTGGATTGGGCAGCTACTGCACAGTTTCAGAGCCAAGTTGAGCTAGGTAGGCATCTGTAGTGAGTGTGGGAGCAGCAGTGACCTGGAACTGGGCGTTGAAGCATGACTCGGTGATTGGAGTGTTGGGGTAGGGGTTGTGTAGTAGAAACAGCGATGTGAGATTTCTTATATTCAATTGATCATCACATAAGTAAGTGTACTGAGGATGATAAGATCCATATTTTCTCACTGTGGGAGAAGGGAAAAAACTAGAATGAACTTTGTGGTATTGGAAGTATTGTTGTGAACTCATGGATGGATGAATGAATCGACAGATAAATACAGATGTAAAAGTATGTATGTGTACATGTGTGTATACATACATATCTTCCCAGCTCTGTTCACTGAGTGGGCTGGGAGAGTGACATCCCAATAACAATAAGCACACAGTACCTAGATGTCGATTTCTAAAGTACTATTCTGCGGAAACAGAGCAGGGTTTCTTGGAGAAATAGCTGGTTCTAGAGCAGCGTACAAAGAAAGAACAAGATACATCTGAATCATCTTGCTATTCAGAAAGTCAGAAAGTTCTTAAAGAATTTTGAGGCCAGGCCAGGCACGGAGGCTCACAACTATAATCCCAGCACTTTGGGAGGCCAAAGCATAAGGATTGCTTGAGCCCAGGAGTTGGATACCAGCCTGGTTAAAAATGGTGAAACCATGACTCTACAAAAAACAAAACAAAACAAAACAAAAACCAAATATTAGCCAGGAGTGGTGGTGCACACCTGTAGACCCTGCTACTCAGGTGGCTGAGGAGGGAGAGTCACCTGAACCCAGAAGGTTGAGGCTTCATGAGCCGTAATCACACCACTGCATTCCAGCCTGGGAGACAGAGTGCAGAGCGACAAAAAAAAAAAAAAAAAAAAAAAGAAAGAAAGAAATTTTGAGGTCGTATGAACACAGATATCACTGAAAGGGCTCTTTCCCCAACTGGCCAAATCAGAGAAATTTTGAAGGATCAACATAAATAATGATAGTTAGGATTATAACCATTTGATATAAAATGATTGAAAATTTTGAAGAATAAAAAGCTTTTCCTTACAGTAGAATGACAACCAATAAATGTAAAAAGGAATAAGAGAATCAGAGAGTCACCATTTGATAACAATCATAGTAATGATTAAAACAGCCAAGAAACATCAGTAAATGCTGAAATTGGCGAGTAAAAATTTAATAAGCAACAGAATATTTTTATAGTCTCAAACAACCTCTCCCAAAATATTTTTTAATAACAAAGGGAATATGATGACTTTAGAGTGAAGAAACCTGACGGACACCACTTAAGGAATCAAACACACCATAGTGGGACAGATTGCAATTGTGTTATGTCTGAGAGGATGCAGTGAGGCGGGCAAACAAAGCATACTTTTGTGGTATTTGTACCCAACATGAAAAAACCTGTATCTAATCATGATTCAATATCATATAAACCAAAGTTGGGGAACAATTTACAAAATAACTGGCCTTTAAGTTTCAGATGTGTCAAAGTCACCAAATTAAGGAAAAACTGAGGAAGTGTTCCAAAGTGAAGAATATTCCAGAGACAGGACAGATAAGTGCAACTTGTGCTTGAGAACTGGATCCTTTTACTCTGAAGGACCTTACTGAGAAAACTAGTGAAGCTTGAATTAGATCTGTGGATGAAACAGTGGCACGGCCTCAATGTTAATTTTCTAGTTTGAAAGGCTCTATGTGGTCATGTAGGCAAATGCCGTTATTTTTGGAAACACACACTGAATTATTCAGGGTGATAGGGCACCATGTAGGCAATTTACTCTTAAATGGCTTGGGGAAAACCAAGTTCTGTGTACTATTCTAGCAATTATTCTGTAACTTTGACATTATTTCAAATAAAAAAGCATGTAAAAATGTAATAACAGATTAACTGAATAAACTGATATACCCAAATAATGGAATATTATGGAATTTGTTTAATGGTGTTTTAGAAAACTAAGTAATTACATGAAAAAAATGCTAAATATATAGTTAATTAAACAAGAATATTACAACTCTACAATGAAGAGCTCATTATTTTACATGTGTGTGTGTGCGTGTGTGTGTGTATACACACACACAAAAGACTGGAAGGATAAACAACAAAATATTAAACCTGAGAAGAGTTTCAAAAACAAAATACTGGAAAAGGGCAATATGCAAGGAAAGTGTCCAAGAAGAGGAACTATAAAATGTGTCAAAGATTACAGAATAAAAAGAGAAAGATAATGCTGAAGCCAAGGAAACAGAATTTTTAGAAGGAGGGAGTTGTTAAAAATGTCAAATACCACAAAAGGGAAGCTAAGGAAACTAACATTTTAGATAGGACCTATTATGTCAGGAACTTGAACTATATTAATTTCAATCTCTACCAACCAACTAATTGGTATTTCACATTTAACATGTCCAAAATAGAGCTCTTCTTTCTCATCCCCTCAACCCACCCCTCCAGCAGAGTCAGTCTTCTCAGTAAATAGCAGGGTTTCTCTGCCATGACTCTGCTACTCTTTCTTTCATGTATCACACTCAATCCATGTAAAATAATTTTTTTTAAACAAGCTCAGAAGGTAAAGAATTTTATGTTATGGACAAAAGTACTATTGAGATTTTGGGCAAGATAATTCTTTACCACTCTTTGAAGAATAGTTGGCCCCTGATCACTGTTGGGAAACAATTCTCTACGGGTCTCTTGTGTTTCCAAATGTCTTATGAGCAAGGCATTAAGAGCTCGTTGTTGCAGACTGATATTTAAAGCATGCTTATACAAGCAGCCTTGGAATATAGAAATATTTCGCTTCAGAGCAAATGACATGTCTACTGATCATTAGAAAAGATTTGGGTTCCCAAGGCTCAGGATTCCCCTCCTGTAGGGCAACCCATTATGGATATCAACTGGCCCTTTCAATGTTGCCCTTTGGGAACTTTGACTCAGCACAGGGAACTAGCAGAAATACTGATATCCTAGCTCTTGCTCTTCCTGTGAATAACAAACTATTTTTCATCTCTTACCTAGAAGTCTTGTGTCATCCATCAGCATCCATGAAATTGTAGCAGGCTAACTTGTTAGCTTGCAAGCAGGGTAAAGTCAGACTCTTCATGGCTCTTGACACTCACTCATGATAGTAGTGCTGCAAAGCATTGCACCAGCGGAAACACTCATATTTCTAAATGTTCAGCTGGGAGGTGCTGCTCTTTGAAAACTCCATTGCCTTAGGTGATCTGACCCCTCATTACCTCAACAATCTCACCTTCTACAACTTTTCCTCTAGCTCACTTCATCCCACAATTCTGACCTTCTTTCTAGCCTTTGAAACACCTCAATTTAGTTCCCACTCCAGGGCTTTTGTACTATTTCCTCTGCCTGCAGCACTCTTTCCACATCTTGACATGAATCACTCCTTCCCTTCAGTGAAATCTCTTACTAATGGTTCCTCCTCACAGAGGCCTCCCCTGCTTCCCTCTTCTCCCCTTATCCTACTTTTTCTTTTCATGATATTTTACCATCTGGTATTAGATTACTGCATTGATTATTATCTGTGATCTTTACTAGAATGTGAGCTCAGTGACGGGAGGAGGGCCGTTGTCAAAATCACTGCCAAACTCTCAGTGCTTAAAACAGTTGTGAGTGTATTGGAAAAACTTTTTTAAAAAAGTTTGTTTAATAAATGAATTAATTAAATTTAATCCTATCATGGGAACTAAATGCTATGTTGTTTATGAGACATAAATAGCAATTTCCCCAAATGCAGTTACTAAAAGATGTTAAACAGTTTTACACAATCATCTGCATTTCTGGGCAGTGGGGCATCTTTCACTTTCACTTCAAACAAGAAGTTCTTTTAATTCTCTTCCTCCACTGCTAAACCTTGAGCCAGAACTACACCCCAAAAGGAAAATGCAGAAGTCTGAAAACCCTCAGGGCTCTCAGACTGGAGATGGAGGTGCAGCATCATGTAGCCATTTGGGGTAGCAAATGAAGGCTTAGAACTTGTGTTCAATAAGGGACAAGAGCATTCTGATCAGACCAGAACTCTTTCCCCAGTTATGCTGGTCCAGTCACCAATGATTTCCCAATAAGAAGTAATGAGAAACAATTCAGATCCTCTAGGAAACCTTTACAGTTTTTTTTTGTCCATAGTGACGTACAATCAACTTCATAAGCTTGTCGTTATACAGTGTGAGTTCAAGTCATTGTCAATCAATCACTCACCACTATTTTAAAAACTCCATTTTAAAAGAGGTGAATCCATCTGATAGCTGGAGTGAGCAAAGAAGGTAAGTAACAAGGTTTCCAGAATGTGCTTTAAAGAGGCTTATTTCTGCATAAAGATACTATATCTTCTGCTCACACCAATCTCACAAATTAGGTATTATCTGTATTTTATTGCTGATAAAGAACACACTTAGTAGGATTTGGTTTGATTGACCTTGAGTGGAGACCTTTAGGGGAAGTGTAGCAGAGGAGAATGTGAAGTTAAACTAACAGTGCAAATGAAATAGATGTTGAAGTGACTGGTGACCCATATTAAGGGTAAGGATGGGTAAAGAGGAAATTATGAAGGGACTGGTCAACTGGAAACAAGAATTGGTTGCAGAGTAGATCTTGATTTGTTCTTTGCTCTTTTCTGCCTTTGGACTATTTATTGTCTTGTGCTCCTAAATTTCTCAAGTTCTGAGTTATGATGCCTTCTCCTCCACTTCTAACAAAGCCAAAATAACTTTCTCAGTCAATTTTCAGGATTTTTATTTCTGAGGAGATGTAGCACTGCAATGAAAATGTAAGATGTGCCATGAGCCAGCCTAGGCTGTAAAGCTGCAAGGACAAGCAATGATTCATGTCCTTAGATGTTTCTGGCTTGTGGGGAGGGCAGAGAGATGTGAAGGTAATTAGCCCACAGCATGGTAATTTTAGAATAAAGGCAAACAGAGGGTGCTCTGGAGCACAGAAGAGGAGCGTTGTAAAAGAAGCTAGAGGGGGTGAAGAAAGGCTTCCTGGGCCGGGCGCGGTGGCTCAAGCCTGTAATCCCAGCACTTTGGGAGGCCGAGGCGGGCGGATCACGAGGTCAGGAGATCGAGACCATCCTGGCTAACACAGTGAAACCCCATCTCTACTAAAAAATACAAAAAACTAGCCGGGCGAGGTGGCGGGCGCCTGTAGTCCCAGCTACTCGGGAGGCTGAGGCAGGAGAATGGCGGAAACCCGGGAGGCGGAGCTTGCAGTGAGCTGAGATCCCGCCACTGCGCCCCAGCCTGGGTGACAGAGTGAGACTCTGTCTCAAAAAAAAAAAAAAAAAAAAAAAAAAAAAGGCTTCCTGGAAGATACTGATCCCTGATAGCAGTCTTGAGGGATGAGTAGATAGCAATGTTGTTGGCAGCATTTCAGATGCAGGGACAGGAGAAGGAGTACATTGTTGAGAGAGACAGGTTTCACAGTGTGAGTGTGGGAGTAGCATGAGATGAAGACAGAGAGCCAAGCAGGGTCCAGGTGGGCCACGAAGACAAACAGCATCACCAAAGGATGTAAAGCAGAGGTCACGTGGCAAGGCTTCTTTTTAAGAAAGATCTCTCTGGTCAAGGGTAGAGAAAAGTACTGCAGATATAGACAGTTACATTTATTTCAATATAATTTGTAGCTGAATATCTTCAAGTGATTATTTTTCAGTGTCATAATCACTATCCAGAATTAGTTCTTGATATTTATTTGGGTATTATCTTCTTCATCATCTGCCCAAATCGAGGTTTCTAATACCAGTAGTATTCAGCAAACAAGGAAGAGATAACAAATAGAAGAGCCTTCAGAAGAATGAAGGGAAAGGGGTGTTGGAGAGGAACCTCTGCAGAGTCACAGTTCACAAAACAAACATAAATGGACTCTTGGACAAACAGTGAGTGCCCCGGTTGCACTGAAACTGAACAATGGCTCACGTTGCAAAGAAGCACAAGTGTTTTCTGTCTGTAAACTTCAGTCAGTAAAGGAAAAAAGCTAGACAAAATAATACACTGAGTTTTTATAGCAAAGGTGGAGAATATTTGTCTTCCATAGGTAGTTGAAATATTAAAAATATATATTTTCTTAATATAAGAAAATTGTAGAAGAAAACAGTTTAGTAAACTATGTGAATACAAACTTCTCTTTCCCATTCTACTATGAAGTTGTTTCATTAACTAAGGACAGAGATTTAAGTTCCATTTTCTAAGTATTTAAAATCCTATTACTATTGTATTGCTTTTATTTGTTCGTTTTGAGACAAGGTCTCACTCTGTAACCCAGACTGGAGTGCAGTGGCGCAATCACAGCTCTCTGCAGCCTCAACATCCTTGACTCAAGTAATCCTTCCAGCTTAGCCTCCTGAGTAGCTGGGACTACAGGTGCAAGCCACCATGCCCAGTTAATATTTTTAAAAGTTTGTTGTAGAGATGTTTATGTTGCCCAGGCTGGTCTCCAACACCTGGGCTCAAGCAATTCTCTTACCTCAGCCTCCCAAAGTGTTGGGTTTACAGGCATGAACCACCATGTCCAGCTGCATTGTAATTTTTATAATCTACCCAGGACCAGATGAACTGAGTTAATGGCTTCAAATCTTACATTCCTTTCCAAGTTTTATATTCCAAACTAGAATTTTTATGTGAACAAATACACTCTTATTAACTTTTATTGAACTCGATTGATTTTAGACAGTAAGAGAGCTTGTGGTGACATTGAAGGTCACTTACAGAAGGTGCTGTGGGCACAAGGTCATTTTCTGTTCTTCCTGTCTGCATTGCTGTGTGAACCCGGACAGACTCATAAATGGAGGGTTCTTCCACTTTTCTTGGGTAGGGATGTTTTAGAACCATCAGAGTGCCTGAATGAAGACAAAAAGTATATAATCGAACAGTGTTCCCAGAAGGAAAGTCCAAATGCTAACTGGATAACTGTGGCTGGATTGGAAAGTCTTTTATTTTTTTCATGTATTCCCTCACTCATTTTCTCAACATTATCAAACATCAATTAGGTGTCAGGCACTTAAGCTGGACACTGAGATACAAAGCTTGGTGGAGATGCTCCTTGGCCTCCTGGTGCTCAGAACTGGTAACAGATATGGTCGTTTAAATGAACAGGGTGATGAGACCAATGGCAGCCATGCGAGTGAAGCATGATGATAGTCCCCAGACTGCCTGAATAACCTTTCCATGAAAGGATTCAGGACAGCTTTCGTAAAGGAGGTGACGTTTGACTTAGATCTTAAGGAGTAACTGGAAGTTTTCCAGGAAGGCTTTATGAAAGCCATGAAAACAAGACTAAACAAATGTACTGGGGTAGAGGAAGATCTATTCCATTGCCCTTATTTTTGCCAGTTTCAGAATAAACTTGTAACAAATTAGTAGATTTCAAAAAAGTGAGCTTTCTCCCTACTCTCTGGTACTACCCAATTAATGAGAGTAACCAAGCAAAGTCGTTGCATTACTAAGTGAACATGACCTGAACAAGCTGGTACTCACAAGTGATTGCCTCCCCTTCCACCTAGAGAGGGAGCCTTCAGGCAGAAAAAGGGCTCAGCCCAGGGGACCAGGAATGGGGGACTGGGGAACTTTGTTCCAAGGGCTCAGAGCAGTTCTGCATCTATGCTTCTGACATTTCCTTCTTGAAATCCTTCCCTCAATCAATCAGTCAATCAGAAACTAACTACAAAAAGAGGCAACGTAAGGGGATTTTTTTTTCTTCCTTGCTATGGCTTCTTGCTTTTAATTTTACTAGGGTCTTTTCTATAGCAGGCCTAAGATTGTACCAGAGATGCAAGAGATGTAAAGAATTCAGCAATTCATTCAACGAATATTTACAGAGCTTTGCACTGTGCCAGGCACTTGTCTAGGTACTGGGAATACAACAGCAAACAAAGAAGTTTAAATGCTCTTATGGAGCTTATGTTCTAGGTAGAGGAGACAGAAAAAAATTAAAAAAAATATTTTATGTGTGAGAAGTGCTATGGAAAAAATGAATAGGACATGGTAAAGGGATAGAGAATAAAAAAGGTGGGGTTGGGAGAGGGTGATATTTTCCAAGGGTCATAAGGAAGGGCGTCTGAAAATATTTGAAAGATTCTGGAAAGTAGAGAACCTGAATTAGAATAAGAGAGAGAAAATGAAAAATATCTCCTCTGTGGTTAAAAAACACCCTAATGTTAATGATAAATCTACACAAAACAGGCCGGGCGCAGTGGCTCAGGCCTGTAATCCCAGCACCTTGGAAGACAAAGGCGGGTGTATCACGAGGTCAGGAGATCGAGAGCATCCTGGTTAACATAGTGAAACCCTGTCTCTACTAAAATGCAAAATAAATAAATAAATAAATAAATAAATAAATAAATAAATAAATAGTTGGGCGTGGTGGCAGGCACCTGTAGTCTCAGCTACTCGGGAGGCTGAGGCAGGGAAACTGCTTGAATCCGGGAGGCGGGGGTTGCAGTGAGCCGAGATCACACCACTACACTCCAGCCTGGGCAACAGAGAGACTCTGTCTCAAAAAAAAAAAAAGAAAAATCTACACAAAACAAAATCCTTCTGTGATACTTGAGTACATGCAATATCTAACTGCAAACACAGAACTGTGGCTTTTGACACTTGGGCCCAGATAAGGTGCTGCTGTAAAATGAAAAGCTGTTGAGAAAAGCCAGAAGAGGGTGTCTGATCTTGATCTCAGAGAAGAATGAAAGCCTCCGGCCCCTCCTCTTTCTGCCTCTCATTGGTATTGCGGCATGGGGATCACAATGAAAAATGGATTTCGCCATTATCAGAACGGTCCCATTCTTGTGCATTGGCTGTGCTCTCTTTTGTCGATGTGATCTTCCCATAAGAACAGAGCCAGTCATATGAGGAGAAGGGGCCAACTACAGTTTTACAGTCAGAATGAAAAAAGCAGTACCTATATCAAGAGTAGCCGCTGTGCAGACTCAGGGGCTCTGTGAACACAGTGCTCACATTGCAGATGCATGGTAAATTCAGCGCTGGCTCCTACCCCTAAGAAACACTCCCAGTGATGTGCCTCATAGTCACTCTGGACCCTTGGAAAGAGCACTGGATGCACAGGCAGAGGAACAGGGTTCAATTGTCACTACTGCCATTCAGTACTTATTGGCCTTGGACAACCATTACAAGCTTCTGCTCCTTTTCTGACTAGTGAGAATAATTATGCTTCTTTCAGAAGGCACCAAATAAATGTTGGTGGGAAAATTATCACATATTAGATATTATTATTATTTGACATAATATTTTTAAATCCTTAAATAAAATTTGAATGATTGCATCTTTGGGGACATGAATTTTGAAATCTTAAAAAAGACCTAGATGCAACATTCTGCCAGGAATAAAAATGGTGGTAGTCCAGTAATCACTACTTGTGATTACTAGAGTTAAATTGGTGCCTCTTAAACACTTTCACCCTGCAGAAGAGGAGAGGAGAATTGAAGCCTAGGGATCAAAGCAGCTTCCAAATTAGATACATTTTGAACTCATATGCTTTATCTTCAAAGTTGATGCTTAATTTTCATTCTACTTCATATATTGAATACTTAATATGAAAACAATGCTTTAAATGACACTCCAGAAAGATGTACTCACTTGATATGACCAGACACACACTTTACATAATAATACCTGTGTTAATTTTTTTTTTTTTTTTTTTTTTTTTTTGAGGCGGAGTCTTGCTCTGTCACCCAGGCTGGAGTGCAGTGTCACGATCTTGGCTCACTGCAACCTCTGCCTCCTGGGTTCAAGCAATTCTCCTGCCTCCGCCTCCTGAGTAGCTGGTATTACAGGCATCTACCACCACACCTGGCTAATTTTTGTATTTTCAGTAGAGATGGGGTTTCGCCATGTTGGCCAGACTGGTCTCGAACTCCTGACCTCAGGTGATCCACCCACCTCGGCCTCCCAAAGTGTTGGGATTACAGGCGTGAGCCACCGTGCCTGGCCTAATTTTTTATTGCTATTGTAGCAAATTCCCACAAACATAATAGCTTAAAACAACTCAAATTTATCATCTTACAGTTCTGGAAGTCAAAAGTTCAAAATGGGTCTCACTAGTCTAAAACTGGCAAGGCTGCTTTCCTAGTAGAGGCTCTAGGGAGGATTCATTCCTTTGAATTTTCCAGCTTTGAAAGGTGCCCTCATGTCTTGACTTGTGGCCATATTCCTCTGTCTTCAAAACCAGTAACAGCCAGTCAGATCCTTCTCCTGCTGCCATCTTTCTGGTTCTCCCTCTTCTGGCTCCCTACTACTTATGAGGACCCTGCCAATTATAATGGTCTCACTTAGACAATCTAGGATAATCTCCCCACCCCAAAGTTATCTGATCAGCTGCTTTTATACCATCTGCAAACTTAATTCCCTCTTGCCATGTAACAATATATTACAGGTCCAGGGAGACATGTGGACGTCTTTGTGGGGGCATTATCCTGCTACCACAGTATCAGTCCCTGTAGGAGAAATGGCTGCCGGGGCCAGTTGTGCTGCAAGGTAAGGATCTCTGGGCTGGGCTACTGCCTGAGCCTGCAGTGCTGTTACCTCTTGGTATTAGAGAGTCACTGCCTTTCCAACGTGTGCATTTCCAACCTCTGTGAGCCTCTTCAGCCCACATATGGGTCAAATTTATCTTGGTATCCATACCACCTGATACAGTTTCTGACATAATGAAGGCAGATGAGTAAATGAATTAATGAATGAATGTTACAGTAATGCAGGCTTGAGCCAGGAAAGAGCCTGGGATGAACCAGCCTCCCAGGTCCACAATTCTCCAGGCCTAGGGCAAGAAAGGCACAGCTCTTCAAATCTCTAGTGGAGGAATGCAAATTCTATTTTGAAAATCTCTTCTAAAGTTTAATTCAACAAAAGTAAAACAAAGGAAAATGGTATTGAGTCAACCAGGAGAGTAGATCTGACTGTAGATTGATTTTAACTAGTAACCCCACAAATGAGGCTAAACTAAATTGTGAGATGAAGAAGATGACAACGTACTTATAAAATGGCAACTTATATTGATACAAATCTGGTGTCCTAAAAGACAGTTCTCCTTAGCTGACTATTCTTGCCCAAGGAAAAGCCAATATACAGACTTCTTGGCATGGCTGTGAGGCTTAATGATTTCCCCTTCTGCAGAGATTATACCTCCCAGTGTACAGAGATAGATTCCCTACAACCATGTAATACCCCCAGACCTGGCCCTGCCTTCAAATACCTGATCTGGTCACACTAATTGGATTCACTTCTTGGGTATCCACCTAATTACTTCTCTAGAGAGAAGGTCCACCAACTTCAATTTCTGAACTACATGAAGTAGACTATTGTTTCCTGCCTTTGACATGAAACTTGGTTTCAGAAAGACTGGGTGGAGGTACACTTCTGAGGTGATCAGAGCTGAATTAAGACAGACACATCAATTGACTAAAAGCCTCAGAGTTGCCATGATTACTAAGCAGATTCCTTGTTGTCTCTTGGTTGTTCAACCTGCCCTTAAATTCTGAGGGGGTATATTGTTAATATCCTTTTCAAAAATTGCCTGGGCCAGGTCACGGTGGCTCACGCCTGTAATCCCAGCACTTTGGGAGCCAAGGCAGGCAGATACAAGGTCAGGAGATCGGGACCATCCTGACTAACATGGTGAAACTCCGTCTTTACTAAAAAAAGAAAATAATAAAAAATTACCGGGCGTTGAGGCACGCATCTGTAGTCCCAGCTACTTGGAAGGCTGAGGCAGGAGAATTGCTTGACCTGGAAGGCAGAGGTTGCAGTAGAGCCGAGATCATGGCCACCTGACCACTCTAGCAGCTGGGCGGACAGGATATGAGGACACACAAAAAAAAAAAAAAAAAAAAAAAAAAAAAAAAATTCTGCTCCTGTCTCTCCTGTTCTTGTACCCTACTCACTTAAAACAAAATCAAAACAAGACAAAAAAAAAAACAGCCAGCCAGAGTTGATTTCTGTCATTTCCAATCAAAAGAAACTTATCAGCCGGGTGCGATGGCTCATGCCTGTAATCCCAGCACTTTCGGAGGACGAGGGGGGCAGATCACGAGGTCAGGAGATCAAAACCATCCCGGTCAACATGATGAAACCCCATCTCTACTACAAATACAGAAATTAGCCAGGCAGTGGTGGCGCGTGCCTGTAATCCCAGCTACCCTGGAGGCTGAGGCAGGAGAATCGCTTGAACCAGGGAGTCAGAGGTTGCAGTGAGCCGAGATGGCACCACTGCACTGCAGCCTGGAAACAGAGTGAGACTCTGTCTCAAAACAAACAAACAAACTACAAACAAACAAACCTAACTACTGTGGCTACCACAGACTCTTAATACTCTGCATCCAAGGTCCAAGATAGTGCCTCAGCTTGGGATGAAAGGGACTCTGGTTTACTGAGATTCAGACCAAATGAACTCCAGGACTCAGCTGGGAGATTTAGAAAAAGGCAACAGGAGGCAGGGGTAGCAGAGCAAGAAGAGGGAGGAAGACCAGTAACCACAGGCCTTGGAAACTTGGCTGTAAGTTTCACTTCAGTTTCTGAACTACGTAAAGGTGACTATTTTTTCCTGCCTTTGACATGAAACCCAGTTTCAGCCATGCTTAGCGGAGGTACGTTTTTGAAATGATCAGAGCTGGACCGCAGCAGGCATTTCCATTTACTTTGACTGAATGGTAGCTCTGTTTAAGAGTTACATACATAACTGTATGCAATAATATGAAATTACATTGAAGGACCCTTTATCTTGTATTCCAGCAGAAATTCAGAAAGAGAGTAAGAACAGTCTCAATTCTTAGGCATTGGTTTGGTATCTGAAATAGAGTGTAGCACAGGGCACACAAAACTCCTAAAGAAAGACTTTTGTTTAGAGTATTTATTTTATGCAGGGAGGTCAGTGCTTATTCATCAGGTACCCCAGCTATCCTGTAAGGTGTTTGAAGGCAAGAATAATATCTGATTTATCTTTCTATATTATCAGTGGCTCACAGTGCCATTTCACTCAAAACACTTTGTTGAATTAAATTAAAATCAGATCATGTCCATCCACGTTTCATTACTGCCCTCAGGTTCAGAAAACAAGCTCTGCAACTGGCATAATGAGTTCCTCTCTCCCCCTCTTCCAATAAGAAGTAGATTTCTTGGGGTTGGCAGGAGAGAATAGGGTTATTCAAGATCTTTTTCCTTCCTTCTTTGCCACCTGCTTTGCAAATGGACTTTAAGCCATGTTCATTTACATGTGAAGGGGCTTTAATATTTAATTTCCACTCTCATAGGATGAAGTGCACTGAACTAGGAGAGGCATATCAGTTAGTCAGTGTAGGAGAAAATTCTGTTCAAATATCCAAGTCAAGTCACTCTTTCTGGAGTGCTCACTTGATTCTACCACTTACGTGAGTCCACTATGGAACTGGATTAAAGTTTGAAGAGAACATCACAAACATTTGACAAATGCAAATTCAATTGTCCCTAAACTAACTCTTCATGATTTATCAAAGAATGTACAGCTTTTGCATAGCATCTGATGGAATTAATAACCATAAAAGGGTTTTATTAAATATAAATAATAATTATTGAATACTTATACTATGCTAAGAATCATTCCAAATGTCCTATGTGCCTAATTTCACTCAATCTTCACAATAAGCCATTAAAGTATGAGCTACGACCATCAAATCAGTTTCGTAAGATGATGAAACTGAAGCTCAGAGAGATTATGTAACTTGCCTGAGGAGACACGCAGAGCCAGCAAATGGCAGAGGCTGGAGTTGAAACTTATAATTCGTGTGTTTACTCATTATACCATAATTATTCTCAGCCTCAATGTAGTCACCATGGAAACCTCTAGAGCATGTGAACTACTGTGCTCTATTGTGGGCAAGAGTTGACACGTATAAATCAAAGTTTGAAGAAATGGATTCTTTAGGAGGCAGTTTGAGGAAAAGAGATGTGAGTTTTTGCTTCCCCATTTCTAGGCAGGCCTCAGTTTCTTCATTTATAAAGGAAAAATGCAAAAGTCCCTGAGTTCCCTTTCAACTCTAACATCCTGTAAATCTGGTTAAGCATACAAGCCCAAATAAGGGGAAAAAAACATCGAGAAGCTTAGTTACCAAATGCTTGTACTGCTTCCTGTAAATGTACAATATTCATTTGAAATACTTTGTTCCTGCTGTCATTTGATCTTACCTCTCATTTTCCCTTTCTTTCAGTTTCTCATTCAAACTTTAACTTTTATTTTACCTTGTTATACTTAGATAGGCTGTTTGATATCCTTGCCGGAGAGACATGACTAAGATGAACCTGAATATTTGGGAGGATGTTTTCTCGTCAGCCTTTTTATGTTTTAAAATTTCCTCTAGTATAATTTCTGAAATAGCAATTCATGTAAATAAAATGGGAATAACAATAAATACAGAGGCAGAAGTTAAAGTTGATTCACACTCTTTAGAACAATAGGTTGACTTCATGTACCAAACACATTATTATAGACTTTAAAGAAGAGATAAAGAAGAGACTGAGGGATAGGACTAAGACATGTGTTATAGCCTGACCATATCCTACAATCATTCTATTACATTATTGTGGCAAGACTTCTTCTAAATTCATTTAAGGCCACGCTGTGCTGTGGCAGCAATGTATTGCAGTCCCACTGTGGGACGAGTTTCAAGAGATAGCAAGGTGCGTGGAAAGCATCTATGCTTCAGCACCAGGTTAGCCCAGATTCCAATATCAGTTCTGAATTCTTCCAAATCCATTTAAGATCATGCCGTACCATGGCAACAATGTATTGTTACTGTGGGACCAGTTTCAGAAGATAGCAAGGTGCATGGAAAGCATCTATGCTTTAGAACCAGATTAGCCCAGATTCCAATCTCAGCCCTAATGTTTACCAGTCCCAGCCCTAATGTTTACCAGCAGTGAAAACTTGGACAAGTAACTTATAACCTCTGAGTTTTCATTTCCTCATCTGAAAATAGGACTGTTGTATGCATTATTGTGGGTGGTTGAGATGAAATAAGTTGATGTAGGTGAATGCCTGGAAACTAGCAAACACTAAAAATGTTGGCCTTAATTCCCTTCTCAGCTGCTTTTTCCTTTTTTGAACAAAACTCATCTATCAACTGAGAACATTTTGTATCTTTGGCAAACATAAACTAAAGAAGTTTGGCAAGATTCTAAGCTGTCACTAGTTGTTTTCTGAAGAATCACCCAGTTCTCAAATTAAAATTAATTTTAACCGCATTATTTAAAAACGCCACCTGGGTAGTGTCACAAAATAAAATAATAATAGCAGTAGCAGTCGTCAAAAGATTGGGAATCCCCATATCAAAACAAAAAGAGAAATGGAGATTTGACATTTACAAAAAAAACCAGATGAGATCTTTAAAACTGAGAACCAATTATTATAAAGGGTAAGCACAAACATAGAACTTAACATGTATTATACTTTCGCATGCCAGTTAGGTGATTATAGTCACAACACAATATAA
The DNA here is from genome assembly GCF_001698545.2 of Rhinopithecus bieti. Classification (NCBI taxonomy): domain Eukaryota; kingdom Metazoa; phylum Chordata; class Mammalia; order Primates; family Cercopithecidae; genus Rhinopithecus; species Rhinopithecus bieti. Next base: position 547,783 of record NW_016814779.1, on the reverse strand, counting down.
TAAATTATACATGGCAATTTCATGTTAAGAATTATTGAAATATAAACAAAAGGTAATGGTAAAAGTAATTTTTTTGTTCTAATCATATTTAGACATTTAAGCATAAAGATAAATGCCATCTACATTTTCAAGACTATATATATGAAACTTAGCTAATTACAAGAGGATATGACAAAATTAATAATGGACCAAACATATTTATACTAATAAAAAAGTTTCTCAAATTTTCTAATCTATTTGAGTTTAGTTTAGAGTTCATGCACAGACATGAATATGTTTTATTTGATATCCTACTATTAAGACAGAAAAACTCCAACCGGCCTGCCCACTGAGGTGGAGCCTTAGGAAGTCCGCGCCCTTTGCAGCGGGGAGGAACCTGGCCCTTCCTCTTCCTGTGAGGAACATAGAATTCAAACTGTTCGGCAGGCAGCGCTCTAGCAGGGACTCTGGCTAGGCCCTCTTTTCTTTCTTTTCATCCAATAAAACCCTGCTTCACTCACCCTTCAAACCATCTGCAAGTCTAAATTTTTGTGGCTGTGGGACGGATAGGGACCCAATCTTTAGCTGAACTAAGGAAAAGTCCTGCAACACTATCACAAATGAAAGGCAAATTCTGAATTTAATCATCACTGAGCATACATGCAACACAAAACAACATTTCAAATTATGCTTTTATAAACTTTGAAAGTTAAAATTGTCACAAGTTTGCTAGTTTTGGTGTTGCCATAAAAAACTGCAATGCAGGCATTGGGAATGGGGCATCCGACATACTGTGGAAATGATTAGTACTTATTTTTCAGGTCCTGGGACACAGCAGGAAGCAAAGCTGACAAAAATCCCTTTCTTCATGGAGTTTCCACACTAGTGTGGAAAAAAAAGGATTTTTTAAAAAATAAGTGAACTATATACATCAGAAGGTAAAAGGGCCCTTGAGAAAAATAAAGCAAGAGAGTACATTGTATATCTCTATCATGTACTCAGGAAATTATTAGGTTTTGAGAATTGGAAGTATCTTAAGAGTGTTTATGAGTATTGATAAAAAGAAATTAGAGTGAACAGAACTTTAATGGAGATTAGGGAGATGAAATAGAGATTATGACAAGGGAAAGGGAAATTATCATAACATACTCTTAAAGTTGGCAGGAGGCTTAGATGTTGCTTAGGAAATCCTTACTTTTCAGATTAGCAAACAGAAATCCTGGAAGTGTAAAGAGTAGGGAATAGGAAAAAAAAGATATCTTAAAATAGCATTAATCCCCTTAGGTCAACACTTTTATCTATTTTGAGTGGAAAGATTTTCTTATGACCCAGAATCAAATATTCTGGGTTTCACTCTACTGAAGGCATTATATATAACTGCAAGGCAAAAATGTAAAGTTTTGGTTATTTGGATATCATTTATGTTGCCCTCAAAGGTAATGCCACTTGTGCCAGTAGATAAATGTATTATAAGAAAGTCTCTCTTTAATAATCTTACCCTCTAGGCCCTGCAGGGTGAGGCTGGGCCTGCATGGGGTCTGACTGACAGGAGTGGCCTGAAATATCCAATTCTAGTCCTTCTCATTCTGGTAATCTGAAGTTGAGAGCCCTGGGAGGGGCTTGTCCATTGTGTGGACAAATGCTTTTCCTGGTGATGTTAATCAGACATAAACTATAAGAAGTATTCATACTTCATCTAATGGTGAACATGAAATCATTAGTCTGAAGATCTTCTGATCACTGGGAGCCAATACTAGGAGCCCATGCTTAAAGGAACAAGAAGAAAAGGCCTATTTTTAGAAGGTGGCATGTCAGGTTCCATTCACCATTCTTTATAGTCTGCAATGCTGACTCTGTAACCTCGAGGACTTTCTGGGCTTACAAGTCATCATGACTTGAACACATTATCTTGTTTCCCAAGGCTTATTACTCCCAGAGGGGCAAGATTTGAACACTCATCTGTCATGGGTTTTGCCTGTTGTTCCTAGCCCTGATGGCTTTCCCTTCTTCTGGCTGGGACAGATAAGAGGAATAAAGCTAGCAGACTCTAACTCAAGGGCAGGAAGCCAGCAAGTCAAGTGCATATCCATCAGCACCAGGGGCCGGAAGCAGGAATTCAAACAGCAGCAAATGCTTCGTTGGGTAATGAGTAGAACAGAGGAGAGGCAGTGGAGAGGATAAAAATATTAGGTTCCTGAGTTACATTGTAATAAATAAAATGGTAATTATAGTCAAGATAATAACATAGCAAGTTTGAGTTTTAGAGTAATTACTGTAGAAGTCTGGATTACAAATCCTTACAATCCCTAATGCATTAATCATAAGGCTTCTTTACTCAGAACAGTGTTATTTACAAGGAAGCTTATCATTGTCCCAAATGCAATATCAAAACATCTTTATTTTGGAGCATCCTTAGGCGATCCTCTTGCCTAGTAATTGGATCAGTGCCAGAAAGGTTCAACCAGAAAGCACTGCATTCACTTTGATCTTAAATGTTTTGAAATCTGCCAGTAGGCAGAATATGTATCTTTTCCCTAACTTGGAGAAGGTCAGGAAGGAGCACAGGGAATGATCAAAGAAGTTGAAAATAGAGTCTAGGAGAAGAGTTTAAAAGAAGGGAGCTGTCTTTGGTTGGAGGAAAAAGAGAAAGCAGAAAAATGGCAACTCTAGTGGCTTCGAAGGCTACAAAGAGTTTTTACTCAGAGTTATCCATTTATTCATTTATTTATTCACCCAAAATGCCCTGCAATGGGCCAGGACCTGGCAGATATGAAAGACAAAAATTAGAGGTACACAAAATAAAGCCCTGGCTTTAAAAATCTCCTCTCCATTGCCTGTGACCAATAACTGAACAAAATCAAGTATAGAATTGGAAGCAAGTAGGAAAGGAGACTGAACTGAAGGGATTTGAGAAACTGAAATGCTTGCCAAGGCCAAGGTAGCAATGGAAATAAATATACCTCCACTGGCCATTTGTTCATGAGAACAACTGCTTGTTAAATGGTGAAGTAATTTTCAAGGTTGATTGGGAGAATTTATACCAGAAGAAAGAAGGGAAAAAAGGTTATACCTTCAGTTTGTAGTTTGGATTATTCTGTCTTAGGCTTGGTGTGGTCAGTATAAAGCAGAGCAATGATTTTCCAGTTTTCCGTTGTGCACTTCATGTATACTGGACACTGTCTGAGTCACATCAGAGACTATCCATGCCATATAAATAGCAGAAAAGACAGAAGCCAATGATGCCACCTCTTCCCACCACACTGAAGTTAACAGAAAGCCCACTGGCAAGTTTGCCAAGAAAACACATATGTTCAAACTCATGGTAACCGGTTGTGTTATTAAGTCTTGAGTTCCTCTTGTGCCACAGGTTCTTGGAATTTCCTAGTCTTTGATTAACTGAGATTTATCATTATTTAGGACAAAAGTGTTGTGATTCTGTATCACAAATACAGGTATGACCTTTTACTTCATTAAAATAATATAAATAAACAAGATATTCAATCTTCGATAATTCAAGTGCCAAGATAGACTGTTTTTTGTGTTTATTCTTTAAACATGAATTTTCTGGTTTAATTCTCTTACTATTCAAACAGGAAAATTCAAACTTTTCCAGCCATAATTAAGTCTAGCTTAAAATCTTATTTAAAAAACTGTGACAATAGAAACAGAATTTTATAACTCAGGAGAGCACTTCCTAGTCAATATTTTCAATATTCAGCGATCCCTGTGAACATTTAAGTGGGAATTTTCATTTTTAAAATGCTTAAAATTTACTTCTGTGGGTCTCACTCATATGCAAACTGCCCATACCTGAAATTATGGGTAATCAAAAAGTCATTTTACCTTTCTTCTGTTTGTGTGTATTGTGTATGTTATTTTTAAATGGACAACCCATTTTAAAGAAATACTTTTAATCAATCCATTAAGTAACACATTCTGAGAAAATATCTACTTTATACAAAGTACATTGTTTTCTCCTCAAGATAATGTTGAAATATAAATGACAACTATGACGTTCTTTAACTGAAATCTGCCTTGTTTCTCCTCCATCCCAAAACAATATTTCATAGGTCAAATGTCTGCTCATAGCTTACCTGTCTCGCTTCCAATCAAAGGCTGATTTGCAAAATGTTTGACAAAATCCTTCAAAGATGAGAATTCATTAAAGCCAAATTTAAATGAATATCCAGTATATTCAACGTGAAAGTGTTTAACAGAATCTTTGGCCCTAAAAGGGAAAAATAAGTATTTAATATTATTTAACAAATAAATACCTTGTTGAAGGGAAATATGATCTTAGATGTTAGCATCACTATTAACCCTTTCTAAGAGCTGAGAATTAGAGAATCATTGAAACCACTGACAATTTTAAAGAGCATCACCAGTTTCTTTTGGCAAAGTGTGCTGTTTTCAACTTTTATTTATTTATTTATTATTTTGAGACAGAGTCTTGCTCTGTCGCCCAGGCTGGAGTGCAGTGGCATGATCTCGGCTCACTGCAACCTCCGCCTCCTGGATTCAAGTGATTCTCTGACCTCAGCCTCCTGAGTAGCTGGGATTATAGGTGTCTGTCTTGATGTCCAGCTAATTTTTGGATATTTAGTAAAGACTGGGTTTTGCCATGTTGGCCCGGCTTGTCTTGAACTCCTGACCTCAGGTGATCCTCCCGCCTCGGCTTCCCAAAGTGCTGAGATTACAGGTGTTAGCCACCACGCCCTGCCTCAACTTTTCACTCTAATGGAAGACAAGAGACTGTTCTCCCTATCTACTCCTAGACTTACCAAAAGAGTCCTTGAACATTATGCTGCTAATGGGGCATGAGTTTAAGAAGGGCAGAGAATAGGAATGACAGAAATGATGTATGACACCCTCACCACACTCTCCTCTGTCTTGGGCTTTTCTCCCTTGCTTGTCTGGGAGTCAATCAGAATTCAGTTCTGTCGCTTGATTAGTTATGTGAGCCCAGCTCTTTTCCTCCCATGCATGTTCCACTGCCTACTGAATAAAATATCAAATTTCCTACATTGTCATTTTCTACTTCATTTTTGAAATGAGCAGAGTATTAAATAATATATGTATATATATATATCTGCCTCTCCACTTTATTTGACCCCATTCTATCTTTCTAGCCTCACTTCCTGCTATTCCTCTCAGTGCAGCCTATGCTACAGTGTTAGCATGCATCAGAATCATCTGACAGGCTTGTGAAAACCCAGCTTGCTGCCACCTCCACCTCCACCCCTGCAGATTCAAATTTGGTAGATCCAAGGTGGGGCCTGAGACTGTGCATTCCTAGTATGTTCTTAGGTGACACACCCAGTCTGGGGACCACACCTTTAGAACTGCTGCCCTAGTCCAGCTGGACCTACTGCTCTTCAAGGAGTTTCCACTTCTGTCCCTTAGTTCACACTTTTTCCTGAAACAGTCTTTCTCTTTGTCTCTGCTGGTAGAAATCCCAGCCACTCATTAAGTTGCAGTTCAAGTACCACCTCCTCTGTCAAGTATTACATGATAATTCCAGCTTAAGTTAATTGCTTTTTCTCTTCTGAACCACCTAAACACTTATCTTGCTTTCTTTTATGTTATTTATCAACCTCTACTTTGTAGTATGCTACTTGTATGTGATCTTTTTGGCTCTGTGAGGCTATAATTCCCCAAAATAAGGTATTTGAATCTTCTACAGCAGAGGTCCCCCATCCTGGGACTGCAGACCCGGTACCTGTTAGGAACCAGGCCGCACAGCAGGAGGTGAGCAGTGAGTGAGCATTACCGCCTGAGCTCTGCCTCCTGTCAGATCAGTGGTGGCATAAGAGTCTCAGGAGCCTGAACCCTATTGTGAACTGCACATGTGAGGGATCTAGGCTGCACACTCCTCATGAGAATCTAGTGCCTGATGATCTGAGGTGGAACAGTTTCATCCTGAACCCCCATTTCCCACAAAAGCAGCCCTTGGTGCCAAAAAGGTTGGGGACCACTGTTCTACAGCACTTACCAAAGTGGCTGTTGCAGAATCAATGCTTTCAAATATTCATCAGCAAAAGAATGAACAAATAAGTGAATATTTGTTCATGAAACAAAAACAGTCATTCTCCTGAATTAGTCTGTGGTTTTTGTCACCTCTGCTGGTCATTTTTTTAATATAAGCATTCTCTAGTGCTTGTAATGAAAATCAATAATTTATTCTTTATGTATATGAAATATATGTCATTGATTTATAAAAAGCTTATGATCTAATTGCTCAGATGAGACATACATAGGTGAAAAGTTAATTAACTTTTCATTTTTGGAAGATTCATGCCAGGAGTCCCCATCCATCCCCCTGCCAGCCACACAGCAAGAAAATGAGTGATGGGTGAACTAGTGAAGCTTCATTTGTATTTACAGTTGCTCCCCATTGTTTGCATTCTCACTGAGCTCCACCTCCTGTCAGACCAGTAGAGGCAACAGATTCTCATAGGAGCACAAACTCTGTTGTGAACTGCACATGCAAGCGATCTACTCTGTGTGCCTCTGATGTTAATCTAATACCTGACGAACTGTTACTGTCTCCCATGACCCCCAGATGGGACAATCTAGTTTCAGGAAAACAAGCTCAGGGCTGCCACAGATACTGAATGACGGTGAGTTGTATAATTATTTCATTATACGTTACAGTGTAATAATAACAAGTAAAACACACAATAAATGTAATGCACTTGAATCATCCCAAAACCGTCTGCTGCTGCCCTGGTCTGTGGAAAAATTGTCCCAGGTGCCAAAAATGTTGGGGAGCTCTGGTGTATGCAATAAAGCATCTACAACTCAACCATTAGATGGACTTTTAACATTTGCTATTGAGCAGAGAAAGCACAATTCTTGTTGCCACTCAAACAGAATGCCATCTTGGATTAGTAATTGTTTCATCTATGTTATTCAGAAAATGTATAAATAAAATATAACAGGGTGACATGAGAAATGTTAATGAATATGCTTTTTTCTCCTCTGTGACCCCTACTTACCCCATCACCCTCTACCTGTTTCGCACACCCACTTTAAGTAGGCCTGTAGATTTTCACTGTTCCAGGAATGGGAACTGTGGCAGGCAGCATTCTAAGATGGCCCCAAATCCCAGCCTGTGGAGTATATACTTTATCCCAATTATTCAATCAAAAACTAGTCTACATGCTACTGGGAAGAGATTTTGCAGGTCATTAAATTCCCAAGTCAGTTGATGTTAAGATATGGACATTATCGGAGTGGGCCTGAAACTAATCACATGAGCCCTGTAAAACAGAGAGTTTTCTCTGGCTGCTCATAGAAGAAAATGTCAGGGAGATGTTTTCTGGCTGGCATGCAAGAAAGTAAACACCCATGTGGTAAACAGCCATGGGGGCCATGTGGCAAAGAACTGTGGGTGGCCTCTCGGAGTTGAGAATGCCCCTCTGGCTGACAGCTAAAAGGAAAGTGAGGACCTCAGTTCTACGGCAGCAAGGAAATGGATGAAGAATGAAGAGGAAAGGAGAAAGTGAAGGAAGAAGACACTAAATGCCAGATCAGAGCCACAACCTTCTCCAACACCTTTATTCCAGCCTGGCAGGACCTGGACAGAGAATCCAGCCAGAAACTGAGATAATCAAGTTGTGTTGCTTTAAGTCCCTAAGTTTTTGATAATTTGTTATGTAGCATAGAAAATGAATATAGAAGCAAGGCCCGGAGCCCAAAGACAGAGTGTGAATGCTGCTACTGAGTTAGAGACAAGTAGTGACCGTGTAGAGTGGGAAAGAAGTGAGAGGGCCTCTGAGGCCAGATTAGCTTGAGGGACTGCACTATGAAGGGAAGAGTGACTCTCCATGGTATATGGAAGTGCCATCAGAACGGGAACACAATAACAGTTTGAGCTTAATGGGTGGGTAGCTGAGGGAAATTTCAAGGAGTCCTCACATCCCCTGCCTAATCCATGGAGAAGTGCCTAAGAACCCAAGAAAACTTGCTACATATCAGTGGAAGGCAGAGTGTCAGATCCTGACTGAGAACCAGCCACCTCCCCTGACTACCAGAAGCTCGGTCAGCCTCTCTGATCTGCGGTGCCAGCCAGGAAGAAGCGGGTGTGGGGTGGGGAGGACCTGAAAGGTCTGGACAATGATTGCATTTGGCTGGATGAACCTGGTGGGGACTGGATTAACTTTCTCACCATTTGGGAGAAATGGAGACTCAATAAGAAAAGTTAGCCCACTATAGGAAAAATTTTAAAGTTGCATATTGCCTGCTTGAGGTTGTGACTATGAAAGCTGTACAGTCATAAATCATTCTGCATTTACAGATAAATCAGGGAATAGTGAAAAGGGCACTCAGCCAGGTGTCAGGAATCTGGATTCTGGCACTGTTTCTATTGTTGATTTTTGGGGTACCAGACATTCCACCGCTTTGGGTTTCAGATTCTTCAACAGCCCCATGAAAGGTTTGTATCAAATAATTCCTCATGTCTCCTCCAGCTTTAACAATTTTTTTCCTGCTAATGAATGGAGCAGGAATGTTTTTTATACCTTCATCATTTAGAGTTTGGAATCCTTTAACCTGGTGGTCCAACAGGAATTGGGAAGTTTTGCTATCTGACAATTTGAGTGATGATAAAGTCAGTAAGTGACAGAGGAGCCCATGCTGAAGTCATAGAGCCCTGAAGCACCTTACCTAACGGAGAGAGAGTACAGCCCAGTGGTCTCATTGCTGTCCCGCAGAAGGTAGCTGCCATCACACCCATTTGAGAGGAGAAGAGCTTCGGCAGCATGGCGCGTGAGGTTGCCATGATACCACCTAGAAAAGAGGGAACAGCGCTTTCACTCAGGCCAAACCATGGGATGACTCCCCTGCATTGGCTTTTCCTCGCAAAGATTAGCTAGCAACATTCTTCAAGATAAGTAGCCCAGAGATCCAGCTCTCAGCCCCAACATCAGGACAAGGAAATTGCTGGGTGGGGTTGAAAGGAGAGCACGGAGTTGACTAATAGTAGTGTGATATGGGTTGAATTGTGTCCTGAAGGTTCTTATGTTGAAGGGCTAACCTCCCAGTACCTCAAAATGTGACCTTGTTTGGAGACAGGGTCTTTACCAAGTTAAAATGAGGTCATGGCTGGGTGTGGTGGCTCACGCCTGTAATCCCAGCGCTTTGGGAGGCTGAGGCAGGCAGATCACTTGAGGTCATCAGGGGTTTGAGACCAGCCTGGCCAACATGGTGACACCCCGTCTCCATTAAAAACACAAAAATTAGCCTGGCATGGTGGCAGGCACCCGTAATCCCAGCTATTCGCGAGGCTGAGGCAGGAGAATCACTTGAACCTGGGGGACGGAGGTTGCAATGAGCCAAGATCATGCCATTGCACTCCTGCCTGAAAAAAAAAAAAAAGAGGTCATTAGGGTGAACCCTAATTCAATATGACTGGTTTCCTCTTGTAAAAAGGGGAAATCAGAAGACAGACTTGCCTATGGGGAGAACACCACATGAACATGACAGTCACTTGCAAGCCATGGGAAGAGGCCTGGAATAGGTTCTCCCTCACGGCCCTTGGAAGGAACCAATCCTGTTGACCCCTTGATTTCCGACCTTGAGCCATCAGAACTGTGAGGCAATCGATTTCTTATAGTCAGCTGCCCAGGCTGTGGTTGTTCGTTATAGCAGCCCTCACAAACTAATACAGTGTTGCTTTGTAATCAGAATTGGTTTTTAAAGTCCAAGTCAAAATAGGCTTTGACAAATTGCCTCCTCCTTTTTTCTTTTTTGGTTTCTCACACTCTTTTCAAGTGTGGTACTTTTCATGGTGAAACCTCTGAGCTATAATACCGAAGTCTATTGTCATGAGTGAAACGAAGCTGGATGGAAGCAATTATAGTATGAAGTAAATGCCATCAAGTACTGTTTCAGCCTGACAAACATCTGAAGAGCTAGGGAATGCCACAAGGAGATTCAAATTGATCTTTGTGTTTTAGAAAAGGTAATATATATCTATGGGTAAAAAAAAAAAAAAAAAAAAGAAAGAAAGAAAGAAAGAAAGAAAAAAGTCCAAATTGTCCAAAAGGAGACATAGCAAAACATGTTTTCCTCATCCTTGGCCCTCAGGCTCCCTGCTCCTTTCCTAGAGGACACCATGGTAACCATTTTCCCATGCTTCCTCTTAAGAAATAGTCTACATATGGTGGAAGGATCACAAGGTCAGGAGATTGAGACCATCCTGGCTAACACAGTGAAACCCCCATCTCTACTAAAATTGCCAAAAAATTAGCCAGGCATGGTGGCAGGTTCCTGTAGTCCCAGCTACTCAGGAGGCTGAGGCAGGAGAATGGCATGAACCCAGGAGGCAGAGGTTGCAGTAAGCCGAGATCACGCCCCTGCACTCCAGCCTGGGTGACAGAGCGAGACTCCATCTCAAAAAAAAAAAAAAAATCGTCTACACATCTAGAGGCATTGGGTGTGTACCCCCACTCCTGATTCTACAAACATAAGAGCATTATTTATTATTTTTATTTTCTAGGCATATTGCTCTGCACCATCTTTCTTTTCTCCAATGACAGGTCATTCACATTCTTTTAAACGATGTCATAGAGGCATACAATGTGATGATTAGGATTGTGGCCCCGGGTGTTGCTTTGCCTGGGTTCCAATCCAGTTGGTACCTCTTACTAGCTGTATGGCCTTGGACATGTTACTTAACCAATCTGAGCTTTGGTTCCTCATGTTTAAAATAGTATGACAAGGCTGGGCGCGGTGGCTCAAGCCACTTTGGGAGGCCGAGGCGGGCAGATCACAAGGTCAGGAGTTCGAGACCAGCCTGGCCAATATGGTGAAACCCCGTCTCTACTAAAATACAAAATTAGCCGGGAGTGGTGGCGGATGCCTGTAGTCCCAGCTACTCGGGAGGCTGAGGCAGGAGAATCGCTTGAACCTGGGAGGCGGAGGTTGTAGTGAGCCAAGATCAGGCCACTGCACTCTAGCCTGGGAGACAGAGCGAGACTGCATCTCAAAAAAATAATAAATAAATAAATAAATAAATAAATAAATAAATAAATAAAATAGTATGACAAGTAGGCATACCGCATAGGCCAGTTGTGAGTCCTGCACACATTAACACGGGGGTTGTGCTCCATAAAGCCTGTGCTTAGTATGCATTAATTGCTACCAGGAAGCCACTGAAATCCACAAAGCCGTAACTTTCAGTTTACTCTCTGCGACATGATTTTCTTATTGCTCAAATATAATTTTTGTTACTTTTTATTTAGATTAGATAACAGCTAGATAGCAGAGGCAGTTGCTGACTGCTAGGGACCACAGTTTAGGTCAGTGAAGATGAAAGAGACAGGAAATTATACAAGTGTCAGTGTGATGAACTAAATGCTATTAAAGAGGTGTGTATAGTGTAAAAACGCTTTGAGGAATAGCCTGGTTCTGGCATTAAGGGATCTTGCTGTCACAAACCACATTGGCATCCACTGTGACATCCCTGTGGCGTAAAATTTTAGCCTAATAAAGAGTAAACGCAAGTGCATCTGTGGAAGGAAGTTTCTATATAAGTCTCCAGGATACCTATTTTCTAAATCTGCATTTCCTAATGCATGTTTCTTAGCATATTTTATCTTTGGGGCAGAGATGCTTTCATCCTATATTAGAAATATATTTGCTAGTGGAAGCAATGGCATGAAACACATTTTATAAGAATAATCACAGAGCTATTTACACAAAGCAGCTCCATTCATTGAAGTGATTCCCAGACAAGTTCAAATCTGTTCACTACAAAATGCTTTCAAAGAACAATTGGAAGAATTGTAAGAGAAGCAATAATAAACTTCAAGTTCAATTGAAGCCAAAATTCTAATTCTTTTTGATAGGTGAAGTTTCTACAAGGTTATTAAAACTTAGATATATTTTGCCAATAATTAATTTTATAATAAACATTTCAGCATAAGTTTCAGTTTGAGCCAGTAGATTGTTTATTTAAAGCAATATTTGATTCGCAAAATTCCAAAACATTTAAAGGATTTGGACATTCCTTTGGATTCTTTTCAATAGAATTGGAAGTTTGTGTTTAAAGCATTTATGGAATTCTTCTGACATCTAATTATATAGCCTGATAACAGTTGTTTATTTAAAGCAATATTTGATTCGCAAAATTCCAAAACACTTAAAGGATTTGGACATTCCTTTGGATTATTTTCAATAGAATTGGAAGTTTGTGTTTAAAGCATTTATAGAATTCTTCTGACATCTAATTATATAGCCTGATAACAGTTTTTACTAATAATGTTTTAATGATAACTTAAAAAATAATAACTATATACCATAAATACATAAGAAATACTTGAATATAATGCAGGAAGAATCACACTATGTTGCAGTCTGGAAAAATCTTGGAGACTGCAATTCCTTGGTGGCAGCTTTGCTTGAGTCAATATTGCCTTTTCAGGATTCTACAGACTCCAGGGCCTGGGCAAGCCCAGTATAGAGCTTTCCAGGCAGCCACCTACATTCCATGATGTCAATGGTGCAATAAGGATCTTCATTCCCCAAATAGCTTTTCCATAAAAACCTAAACTTCCCCTTTTAATTGAGTTAAGCGTTCCTTTCCAGGAACATTCTGTTGAGCATTTCTTCCAGGGGAGTGAATATATATCCTAATGACATTGTGTATCCTTTGTAGAAATATGTCCAGTTTTGATAAGGATGGCTCAAGACTGTGTCCATAAAAGTTAAAAATAGAGTTAAGTTGCTAGTTTTCCCATAATCAACCTTTTCTGCCTTCAATCATTGCTTCAAATCTATGCAAGGCATTGTGCTAGGCAGGTCAAAGGGAACAAAAATGAAAAAGCCTCATACTGGGTGACAAGTAACCATTAATCTAGTCAGGAGGATAAGACAAGCATATTGCAAACGATATTCAAGAGAGAATAAAGTACCAAGGGTATTGTTCTGAGAAGAAGGATCAAAATCAGATTCCATGAATGAGCCAACATCTGTATAGGTCTTGAAAGATAACCTTGTTTTTTTTTTTTTTTTTTTTAAGTGTGTATTACCTTTTATTCTCATTATACAGGATATATAGTAAAATCAAAATATATACATGTAAAGAAGAGAAAGTATATGTGTTTTCAGAAGAGGAAAGATGTGTTTCAAATAAATAATCTCACTGTTAATCAGAGAAATACAGATTAAAACAATAATGTGATATTTTTCTCTATCCACCAGATCAGTTATAATGAAAGGGTTAGATAGTATTAAGTATTGGAGAATTTGGGCAATGGCTATTGTTGTCCATTGTTGATAAGGGTCTAAGTTGGAGGCGAATTTAGCACATAGGGTGTAACTGAACCTACACATATGACCAGTGATTCCTCTTCTAGTTTCCGCCTAGTGAAACACCCACACATGAGCAGAAGAAAATATGAACAAGGGTGTTCACTGCAGAATTGTTTGTAAGAGTAAAAAATCTAGAGCCATCCTAAATGTCCATCAACATGGAGATGATAAATAAAGCTGAGTGCTAAAAGGATGAGATTATGTAAAAAGTTAATCAGAAGTGTTTGAAAAGGTGTGAGCATATTTTTGGTTGCCAGATAATGAGGGCAGGGAGGTCGGGTGCTATTGTTATTTTGTGAGAGGGTGTCAGGGATGCTTAACATTCTACAAATGATACAGTCTTGAAGAACCAAGAATTATCTTGTTCATGATGTCAATCACAACCGCCCCCACCCCCCGCCGAGAATCACTGAAGATGTGCATGTATACACACACACACCAAAGTTGATAGATTCCAACATATATTGTAAAGTTAGAAAAACTAGTTGCAGGCACCAAATGCTACCACTTAGTTTTAACACGTTCCCCTATAAAAAATCAACAACAAAAATGCACTTACATATTAAGATATATAAAAACATAAAATAAGAATTAAAAAAAATATATACCAAATTCATAAGTATGATTTTCTTTGTAGAAGAAACCAGAATTGGTTCAAAGGGGACTTTAGCTTGATCAGATTTTTCTAATTTAGCTTATTGTAATGAAAAGAAAAGATTTCTATATTGAGTAACTACAAATTTAATTAGAAAAAAAGAAAATAGCTAATTTTTTCCTTAATCCAACTTCCAGAGATAACCTTATTAATAATTTGTCTTTTTCCTTCATTTATTCAACTACTGCTTATTGAGTACTTGGACTGGCCTAGGCACTTAGGTGAAGACTGAGAGAGAGAGAGAGAAAGAGAGAGGAAGAGAGAGTTTGGCTTTTTCCCATTAAAAGTCTGGTGGGGTTTGGAGTAGCAGTTGCTCAGGGAGATATAACGTGGGAGGGAATAGCAGCAGCAAAGGCCTAGAAGTGAGAGAACGCCAGGTGTGTATGAGAATCAGAATATCATGCAGTCATGTGAGAATTCAAAGTGAGTGATGAAGGACAACAGTCGGGCATGGTGAGAGATGAAGCTGGAGGACATTGAGGCTGTATATGTGGCACTGGATACTGACAGTTCCTTGTTTGATGTTTATAGAGCCACCTGTGGCTTAATATGCATGTTCAATAGCTCATTACATAAAATCTAATTGCATGGACCTTAAAGTTTCTATAATTAGATCTATATACGATTTTTTTTTTCCCCTAGATGGAGTCTTGCTCTGTCGTCCAGGCTGGAGTGCAGTGGTACGATCTCGGCTCACTGCAACCTCTGCCTCCTGGGTTCAAGCAATTCTCATGCCTCAGCTTCCCTAGTAGCTGAGACTACAGGCATGTGTCACCACACCTGGGTAATTTTTGTATTTTTAGTAGAAATGCTGTTTCACCATGTTGGCCAGGCTGGTCTCGAACTCCTCACCTCAGGTCATCTGCCCGCCTCGGCCTCCCAAAGTGCTGGGATTATAGGTGTGAGCCACTGTGCTGGTCCAGAACTACATTCAATTTTTTTAAAAAATTGAATATTCCAATTATTAGGGATAAGAGGCAGATTTGAATGGTCTTGAAGCTTATAAAATCTAGAGGTCTCTTTAAGAAAAATTACACAAAATTACAAAAAAGAAAGGAATAATGATTTAAAATGAGAAATCACAGATTACAAATTTTAAAACTTGAAAAATATCACCCAAAACATCCACAACACCCAGGAGAAAATAACTCATAACCCTTAGTTTATTAATTAACCGTGATGCTTGAATCAAATGTTATAATTTTTTTTTCCTATAGTTTTGCTGTCTGGTCTTTGATTGGTCTCTTTCATGTAAATAATTTGTGTAATAATATAATTTTCTATAGGAGGGGAATGGAATGATAATTAATTCATTTCATCTAGAACACTTTAAAAAAATTCTCTTGAGAAATGATCTGTTCATTATCCTTTGCCCACTTTTTGATGCCGGGTTGTTTTTCTTGTAAATTTGTGTGAGTTCTTTGTAGATTCTGGGATATTAGCCCTTTGTCAGATGAGTAGATTGCTGTACCCTAGAACTTAAAGTTTAATTTAAAAAAAAAAAAATCAAATGTAAAAAAAAAAAAATTCTCGATAGTATAGAAAAGCTATTTTCAGCCGGGCGCGGTGGCTCAAGCCTGTAATCCCAGCACTTTGGGAGGCCGAGTCGGGCGGATCACGAGGTCAGGAGATCGAGACCATCCTGGCTAACACGGTGAAACCCCGTCTCTACTAAAACTACAAAAAACTAGCCGGGCGACGTGGCGGCGCCTGTAGTCCCAGCTACCCGGGAGGCTGAGACAGGAGAATGGTGTGAACCCAGGAGGCGGAGCTTGCAGTGAGCTGAGATCCGGCCACAGCACTCCAGCCTGGGTGACAGAGCGAGACTCCGTCTCAAAAAAAAAAAAAAAAAAAAAGAAAAGCTATTTTCAGCTTCTCAATGTGATTGGTAATGAAATTTTTATAATTGTTGGTGAGGAGAGGCCATGCCTTTGTCTCCGGTCATTCCCTCAGGTAGTCCATCTGCTCCAACAATTTTTAACTTATTCACTATGTGACCCCCTGGCAAGCAGCAACCTGAGTTTTCTCATCCATCAAGATGACTAGTAAGAATGCCTAGGAAAAAAACTTTCCTTTTTTTTTTTGAGATAGAGTTTCGCTCTTGTCACCCAGGCTGGAGTGCAATGGTGACATCTCGGCTCACTGCAACCTCCACCTCCCAGGTTCAAGCAATTCTCCTGCCTCAGCCTTCTGAGTAGGTGGGACTACAGGTGTGCATCACCACACCTGGCTAATTTTTGTATTTTTAGTAGAGACAGGGTTTCACCATATTGGCCAGGCTGGTCTCAAACTCCTGACCTCAGATGACTCGCCAACCTCAGCCTACCAAAGTGTTGGGATTACAAGCATGAGTCACTGCGCCTGGCCAGAGAACCTTCTTATTTTCATGTATTGGAACAATTTTCTTCTTTTATAAACTTTTTATGCAATTCTTTAACTTTTACAGAAAAAAAAAATGAGCTACATTTGCTAAATTAAACAATGTATTATGAATATGCTAGACATTGTGCAAAGTGGTAGGAACACACTGTTATGCAGTTGGGAATAGGTTCATTTTTTGAAACTAAAAAAAAAAAAACAAATTATTCTAGTCTCATTTTCCCTGAAGAAGCAAAAAAGAGTAAGAAACTCCTATTAGAAAGAATGTTATAGTCTCCATTTTCCCCAAGGCCCACACATTGCCATAATTATGTCTAGGGCTGATAGAGTCAACAGAGAAAAGACTAATCAAGCTCCAAAGGAATATTTGTACTGGGTTTATAAGATTATGAAAACCAGCAATTCAACTTGAAGGAAACAGTGATATTATCCTTTCCATGATACAATAAAAAACTAGGAAACACCCGCCCACTGAAGAATTTTCATAGCTGCCTTTTAGTAAGATATAGAAAATAAACCCAGCCACAGAGAATGCAGACAGGCTGGATCCAGAAAGCTGGTCCTCAGTTCCACTTCCTTTCCTTTCATTCTGGGGCCTCTTTGAGCTAGAATCTTCTGGAAAATTGCTCCAGAATAGTGGAAACTTCATAGTTTCTTATCCCATTGGGTTTTATTGTTTTAATTTACTAATCTAACTTTATACCTCATTTGTTCTGTTCTTTAAAGGAGAGGCTTTTAAATTTTTTGAATTGACTCACAGTATAAAATACATTTTATATCACTCTGTGTACATATAAACATACATATGTCACAAACACACACACAAAAAACAAAAAGTTACAGGACATAACACCTATCTTTCTATAGGCTATTAACTTGAAAATTTTCTTTTCTCTTTATTCTGAACAAATATTCATGTGACCCATTAAGTTCACTTTAAGCCTACTAACGGGTTGTACCTGGTGTTTGAACAACAATGCAAAGCTTTGCTACTCAAAGTATGGACCAACAGCATCAGCATCACCTGGGATCTTGTCAGAAATGCACAACCACAGTGTTTGAATAACTTCTAAACTCTATAGGACTCATCCAATCTTTGCCTACATATTGCTAATGATGGGGAACTCAGTACTTGTATAGGCAAGCTCAGTCCATATGTTCATGATTCATGGTTAGAAAACTCTTGGGCTACACTGAATTGCCATTTTTTGCTGTATGGCTTTCAGCAGATGGTTTCAGAGCTTCTCCTTGGAGTTACATAGATGATACATGTAGAAAGAGTTGAAAGCATTTAGAATGCACATTCTTCTCTTTCCATCATCTTCAACTTTTCCTTTTATGACATGCTTTCAGTTCCTTTATCATCCAGGGACCTTATCATCCAGAGATCTCATTTCCTCTGAAAACCTTTCAAACTTAAAAAATCTACCTTAACATTAAGCTCTAACCTGCAAAACAAAGCAGCACAGGAGCTCCCTTATTCTGGCTGCTGGGCACACATAAAGCAGCCTGAGATTGCATTAGTTTCTTCACAATTTCATCACACAGCTGATTCACACTGGACTTACTGATGATTAAAACTTCCAATTAGGTCATTTTCCTCATCTGCACTTATAAGAGTGATGGTTTTAAAATCAAGTGCAATAAGAAACTTTTTACTACTGGGAAATACCAAGTGAAAAGAGATGCTATTGAGCAGCCAACCTGGACCACACACAACCTCAGGCCCCTCCCTCAACTTGCTAAGTCTCACGTGATTGTTATGCAGTTTAGAGTTTGAGGAGCATGCATGGGAAGGACTCTTAGACCTGAAAACTTTAATTCACTTCAAGAATGTGAACAGTTCGAGTTCACAGAATTTGGCATCTGAAGAGAAGGGCAAAGCAAAGTACTAAGTGGCTTTTCAGTACCAACAGAAAGGAAAAGAGAAGGATCTGCAGGTTAACGTAGAAGAATCACCAAATAGCTGCTATCTCAGTGATATGGACAGTAGATATTATAGCATAGGAGGGGGAGCTCACAGTGGGCTGGAATGATCAGGGAAAACTTCATGGAGCAGGAAGATGATAAACTGCAGTTTGAAGAATGAATATAGGTTTCATTAGGCAGTGAGAGGCATTCTGAGAGGAGAAATGACATAAGCAAAGGCATTGGAGTTGACGTGTGCTTGGTGTATACGGGCAACCAAATGCCTATCTGGAGCACAGGGTCCCTGTTGGGGAGTGATGAAAAATAACTCTGGAAGAACTGGTGGACACAGAAAGCAATCTTGCACTTTAAAACACATGCCACACATCCATTTAGATAGTACATTTCTTGATGACAAAATTTCTTAGTAACTCATGTCTATAGATTATTCACATATTTATTGATATATTTTTCCCTGCCTGGAAAAGATACATGAAATAGAACCTCAATTCTGTTTCATCACAGTTATAAAGAGGACATACATTTCAACCCAAAGTGGGAACAAAAATTCCTGATCGTGTGAAAGCAGCCAAAACGCCCTGGAGTTGAACAGCCAACAAAAGCATTCTTCTTTAGAAAATTTTCTCTTATTTCTTCATTTTCAAAGTTGTTCTCACTTTTATATGACACTAACACCCCTCTGAACTATCTAGACCAAAGATGACAAATGCATAACATATGTGCCACACCCCTTCTCTAAGGTCATACATGGCACAGCTAATTGATGTGTCTTTCTTCCTGAGCCTATACTTAGCCTCACAATCTTTCTGAACACAATGGTGGTAGAGCATAAGATGAATCTGTTAGGCATTCACACTCTAAGGGTTAATCTGTTCTTACCACTTGAACTATTCCATGGGATTGCTTGGCTGCTTATTTCATTCATGCTCATTTGTTCATAGGGTCGGTGCTAGATACTTTGATTTTGTGGAAGGTAAAGTGTTTGGTCCTCTATGCCATTAGAAATCATGGGTTTAGGGTGTCTTATGTAACTCAAGAGCTACCAGTGCTGTAATTTCTATTAGAATCAGGTCGTGACATATCTACAAAAGATGGTGTTGCTCACACAAGCCCGTTAAGTCACATGTTCACAAGTGTGGGCTTATTTTTCCATTGATAATAGCAATGGAACTGTTTAAATAGAGAGAATCAAGCAGAGGCCTTATAAAGGATTTTGGAAGTTTTTACATGGTCTCATACAGGTGTAGTGTTATATACAGGGGAGGCCAAAGAGATTCTTCAGAGTCTCTCCAATAGGGAGGTTTCTGTGATGGAAGCAGCAGGGCTGTATCTTTCAAAATTACTTTTCTAAACGCCCATGTTTACATGAGCTAAGAGCAGAGCTAAATGGTGAGATCAGCTGCCCCAGCCTTTAGAAAACAGACCTGAGTGATGATGGAGACAGAGCATGCAAATATCTCATTGATCTGTGAGTTAAAGGCAGGTCCCAAGTTTTTTGGTGGGAGTCAAGGCTCAGCTAATGGAAATCAAAACTGAAAGGGAGGAGAGAATTCTGTAGTAGTTTGGCATCAGGATGAACCTGTTTGTGAAGAAGTCTGAGGAATGAGGCAAGAAGCTCTGGAAGATGAAAACACAGACAGACAAAGATGGAGACTCAGAGATTCAGAGACAGAGTGGCACAAAGACTCAGAGACAAATAAGTCAAAGAGCTGCATACAGACAGATAGAAACACAGAGACACAAAACTCAAGAGATCAAGATAGACCTGCCAGCTCACACAGATAGCCAGAAAGCACATGGGGACAGAGACTTAGGGAACACACATACAGACCCAAAGAGTGATCCAGGAGACAGGGGCAGAGAAAACAATGAAAGACAAAGATGTGTCTTTAAAGATGAAGAAAAATCCACAGAGCCTGACTCAGAGATGGACCAACAAACCCAGGGAAGTCAGACGGACAGACCTGAGGAACAGAGCCACAACTTGGGGGAGGGGTGAAAACCACATCTCATTGTGCTGAGATTCTTCTGTTCGGTCCCCAAGGAAGCCTTCACAGTGCAGGAATGGCTGCAAGACCAAAAGAGCACCACTGCTCCCCAGTAAATGAGGCTCAGGGACCATTTTATTTGGACTGGAAAAAACCTTGAAAAGGTCTAGAATGACTAGGCAGGGAATGAAAATCAGAGGTTCTCTTAAGAGGGCTCATCTTCAAGTAAAATCAAGCTTGACTCTGGGCTTACTATGGTTACTCTTGTTACTTATACCTCATAAAGTGCTGGTTCAGGGTAATTGTCTTCGAACTGTGGTTGCCATTGACAACCTACCATTGTGGGCTAGTATAGGAGACAGAGAGGATCACTTTCAGGAAACTTCAGCTACAAGGAAGAGTTAGAAGAACATTGGGGTCTGTAAAAAATACAGGCAGATTCTTGTTTCATTAGTTATCTCTTCTCTATTCCATAGTTCAGGCAATACCTCTAACCAATGTCAGTTTATTCCATCAGTAAAAACCGCCGGACATATGGGGACTGAGTCTGAAAGTGGATGCAAGTACATTATCAGCGCTGGTGCAGTGGAAAGCTCACTGGCTTAAGTCGGGGAGGCTTGAGTTCTGGTCTTGGCCTTGACTCAACTTGGGGCAATTCAACAAACATTTAAACACCTGCTCTTTATCAAGTGGTATGCTCGGGTGGAGAAGGCAACGATGAATAACCCACTGTCCTGCTCCTAAGGAGTTCACCATTAAAAGGAGTTTACTGTGCTCTAGCCTAAAGCAGGTGGCTAAACCTCTTAGTACCTCAGGACCGACATCTGCAAAATGGTTTCAAGATTATCTGATGAATCAACCTAAAACATACAATCAACTTGTATAAGTCAGAACTCTAGGAGCAGTAACATGAAATCCAGGAAAATTTAGAAATTTATAATGATAAAGCAAACAATGAGTTATATTTGTGAGACATTAAGGTTTTCAAAATTTCTCTGATACCTTTTTGAAAATGTACACAAAAGCAGTAGAATTAGTTTTGTTTGGACATGAATCGCTTATTTTGCTTAGCTCAATGGAATGACTGGATTCTACCCTTGATCCTTCCTGACTATTCCCAGGTCGGCACTCTAGTTTCCTACTCACCAATCTGCAAACTCCCTCACTAATCACTAACTCATTATCTTGGCTCTAGCCCCTTGCCACCCATCATGCTGAACTACTAGATTAATCTACCTAAAAACAAAACATGATGACTATGTACTTCCACATTCCTACAAACCTTCAGTGGGTCCACATTGTTCACTGACCAAATCTATTTTAGGCCCTCTGGAATCTAGATCAACCCAAATATACATGCTTTCAGAGGGAAACAAGAGCCTACTTGGAGACAGATCAAGAAGGAGATGATGGAAAATGTCCTACCAAAAGCAAAAGCAAAATTATACACATAATATGATTACAATTCAATCTCTGTATATGTGTGCATGTGTGTACAGAAAACATTTTGTAAAACTGGAATTGAGATGAACAATGTTATTTTAGGTGGTAGTACATGACTGACATTTTAGTGCTTTTCTTTATATTTTGATGCTTCTCTTTATTTCTCTAATTTTTAATAATTAATATATAACTTATTTTCAACTATTTATTATAAATAATTTCAGATATACTGGAAAATGGAAAAATAGCATGAATGTTACTGCATTTAAATAATACCTATATTTTAGGCAGAAGAATTTTTAACCTTTTGCTACATTTTTTAATACAACATTTAATTTTGAGTCTTTTGATGAGCAGTTTTAAATTACAAATATCCTGACACTTTAACCCTAATCAAACATGCATCTCTAAAAAGTTACATTCTTTTACATAACCATCATACTGTTATCAAAACAAGTGATTACTCTTATGCTTTTTAAAGTTATAAACATTTTTTAAACAAAGAAGGTCTAACAACAGATAATGGGGGCAGGTGCTAGTGGTCAGGGTCAGGGGGAGCATGAGCATAGAGAAGCAGGTGGTGAGCAAGGAACACCAATAAGGCCCAGCAGTGTGCACTGTGCTCCTGGTAGAGGCAGGCCTCTATCAGGGAGTAGAAACCAGAAGTCTATGGGCTCAGAATAGGAATTTATCCTCTAGGGGAGTTGGTAGGAGCCAGAAATTAATGCAGGCTTTAACGAAATGTCTAAGAGTATGGTCATGAAAGCAGAATTAAAAGAGAAAAGTCAAGTAGAAGCTTCTCATAGGACGAGACTGATGGAGGTAGAGACCGGAACCAGACCACCTGAATGCTAACAAACCAGATAGGTCCTGGGGACTGGGCCGGTTTGAGTTCATGTGAGCTTTTTCGATTCCAAATCCTTGCATATTTTCCTACCATCACTCCTTTACTCATACCGTTTTCTCTGTAGAAAATGTCATATTTTCTAACTTCAACTGACAAAAATAATATCAGCTCCAAGGCCACCTTTTCCACTTCCACTGTGGAGAAATAGCCTTCCATAGGAGGTTGTTTTATCTAGACACTGTCACAGCCCTCAGCCCGCACAACACTGCATTCTAACTCTACACGCATATGAATCCTCCATCTCTGCACAGCCATGCCTTCTCCACTATGCTGCCTTGCCTGACATCATCATTCAACAGATAGATCTATGACCCAGTAGAAGAGTGAATGAATGAAACAAAGTTACTCCACCCAACATGGACAATCTGTGGGACAGATTTCCACTTGTAAGTAGAAGGAAGTCACCCTTCAGAGGAACAGAAAAACACCACAACTGAAGAGGAAATAACTGAAGAGATGGAACTGTACACTAGTTACGTACTCATTATACAACCACAGAAGAACTACCTTCCGTTTTTAGAATCCAAGATTACAAAGTTGTGCACAGAAGAGGAACAAGCTGTATTGCTGTAGTTGGTGTCACACCTCTGTAAACAGGTTCCACTGAAATTTTGACTTTACTATACATTTCTTAGCTGAATAAATTTTTCTAGTCCTGAAAATGAAATCTACACAAAATTCAATAACATCTGATTAACTAGGATGCTGGCCTGGCTTTGTGTACATGTGTATGTATATTATGTGAGGAATAGAAAGAATAATGTCTTTTATAGTAAACTTTGTTATAATCACAAACTTTCTTTGCTTCTCTCAGTTCATATTAAGCACTACGAACATGTACTAGTATAATAAGATGAGAGAAATTTGATGAAAACCAGTTTACATTAGTGGTTACATTAGTTTACATCAAGCATGAAGGCTCTGGAGCAAAACGCTTGGATTTGAAGGTATATTAGAATGGAAACTTGTGCATGCGATTAAAACTCAGTTCTTTACTTTTCTCATCTGTAAATGGGGATGACATTAGTAATAATACCCACCTCACAGCAATGTGTGACTTAAACAAGTTCATCTGGGCAAAGGGCTTAAACTAGTGCTTGGCACATGGCAAGCATCCAATAATTACTAATTGCCATTATTAGAATATATACCTTTGACCAGTGGGCTCTACAAAGCAGCACCACGCAGTGGAAAGCTCTGAGGTAAGTCCCTAGGTGTGTCTCTCAGCTCCACTACTTACAAAGTCTGTGATCTGGATTGTATACTTAGCTTATTGAAGTCACCTTTTGCATCTATGAAATGAGTATGGTGATATCGTATTGAAAGTGTTCTTGTGAAGGCTAAACGGCATTATGCATGTGAATGGCATGGTGCTGGTGCATAGTAGGTGATCAGTAAATTAGGACTATCACAGCCGGGAAACAACCTGGTTTGTGAAGCCAGCATGGGTTTTGAACACAGACACTCCAAGACTGTAGGCAACCTGATTTTTCTTCTCTTGAGTCTCTTCCTATGTAAAGCTGGAATACCAATGCCTTTTGAAGACAAGAGCTAGTGTCTACAAAATGCCTGCCTTATAATAGGGACTCATTTTGTTTGTTATAATTTATTCCTTGGGTCAGCAAATCACCAGCTGAGGGTCAATTCCTGCCAGATACCTGTTTTAGTATGGACCGGGAGCCAAGAATGGCTGTGCATTTTGAAATGCTTGGGGGAAATAGAAGAATACTTTGTGATTCATAAAAATTACATGAAATTTACATTTCAGTATATAAATAACGTTTTGTTTGAACACCATCACAGTCATTTGTTTCTGTGTTCTCTTGCAGTTTTTGCACAACAGCAGATGTGAGTAGTTGAGGTAGAGACTGTAAGGCCTGCAAAGCCTAAAACGTTCACTACCCAGACCTTTATAAAAAAAGGTTTGCTGCTCCATGATCTACTCTAACCTTCTCTTATATGTGAAGAATTAGCTATCAATTAATTTAAATATTCAGAGCTTAGAATCTAGTTCTTTGGCACTGGTCAACCCAGCCAAACACTGGCACTTTCTTATACAACTTCCAATTTGAGAAAATATCTAAAAAAGAGAATGTTTATTATGTTTCTCACATGGAGTTATGACTGACTAGATCATTTGAATATTTAATTGTAAAGTATGCTAAAATATTTTCATTTTATGTTATTTCTTTTGTGTTTATACTTATATAGAGCTATATGTAGAAATAGTATAGTAACCTTTGTTAAAGCCAAAGAATTGCTGGAATTTTCAGTGATTTTACTAGCTATTCTTTACCAGTTTGTTACTTAGGTGATATCTCCAGTATTTGTTACTTGTTTAATTTTGCCATCTCTTCATTTTGCAAGCAGCAAACAGCCTGACTCATCTCCTGGTTCATAGTCCACCTCCTTCTTCTCCCCTGATTCTCCATGCCCCTCACTTCTTGCCCTCCCCACACCCCTCTTCCCCCTAAACCCGTACCCTCCCCTGCAAAGTGTAAGCAAAGCTGAGCAACAATTTAAGATGGTTTTATTTCTCCTTTGCCTCTGGACACATGAATGTATTTTAGATGAAAGAAAATTAACGTTTTTAGGCTGACACTGTGTAAATGAGACATGGAAAAGCATGGTGTTGCTTGATTTAGGTATTTTAGAAAATAATAAACCTGTACTCTGAGCAAGTTGTATATGTCCTAGAAAGGCAAGTGATGGATTTGCTGCAGTTCAGGGCTCAATTTACAGGATTTACATATTCCAGAGCCTGAAAAAAACAGATGCCCAAGAACAAAGACTTCTGATATTTCTGTAATTTAACCACTAACTTATCTGTTTATGTCTATCAAAAATATAAACATAAGGATTTATCTGACTACTCAAATAACCTCTTCAAAATAATTGAAAAATTAAGTCATTAAAACCAGCCAACTTTTATCTATCAGTTACATTAAATCATTTTGTTTTTAAGGAGGTTTTGGAAACTAAATTAATCAGAAGGTTTGGTAGAGATTCTCTCTCACCAGTGGTTAAAGATTCAAAGAAAAAGTCAATATTATGTTTGAGTTACGTTCAGTATTCTAGCAGAGGCAACAAGTCATTGTCAAGAGTTCTCAAATTGTTATCTATAAAAAGTGTATCAGTGAGGTGCTGCAGGGCAAGTACTGGCACAAGTTGATTATTAAATATTCAATTCAATGATGTTAAATTGTTGGCAGCTTGAAATTGTCTATAGTGGGAGTATTTATACCAGGGAATTAGGCAAATTCTTGAAATCAGGGCTTTCTCCACCCCTCAACTCACCCCAGGTGTTTTTCCAGCACACTATTGAGTATGCTTAAATAAGCCCTACATCTGAGGGTTCTTTTCGGGAGAACAGAAATGTACTAAAACTGATTTATGGTGACAGTTGTATCACTCTGTAAAGTTAGTCAAAAGTCTTGAATTGTACACTTGAAACGGGTACATTTTATGATATGTAAAATACACCTTAATAAAATTGCTAATCGAAACACCCCTAAACCAATAAACAAAATATCAACACTTATTAGTACTTTTAAGATTCAAGTACACACCCAACAGACTTAAAATGAAAAATAAGACCACATTTACCTAATGCATTTGGTGGATACATATTCTATGCAGTGATCATCAACCTAGGGTCTCACTTTGGAATTACTTGGAGAGTTTGACAAGAAAACGCTCACCCTCAGAGATACTGAAATCATTTGTCAAGTCTGTGGTTTGGGTGTCAGGAGTGTTTCTTTCTTTTTTTTTTTTTTTTTGGAAAAAAAAAAAAAAGGAAAAGCTCCTTGGGTTGTTCCAGAGCACAGCCAAGGTCAAGAACCTGGACTGTAGAGCAGTTTTCCCAGATAACTGCAGGTTGCCCATTGCTATAGAAATCATCCTTATGTTTAATAATTGTTCAGGCCTTCTGAAATAGGGAAATCTGGACATGAATGTATCCTTTTTATGCAGGGAAGTGGTGTGACTCGGTTTTGTATTCAATGTCTATTCTTTGCACATGGAGGAAAGACACAGTCCACAGTCCTATTTCCCCCGTGGGGTTCACCTGTAGTTGCTTCTTGCTATTGGCATCGTGGTGGGGCACAGAGACAGCATCTAATTCATCTTTGTCATCTAAGCGTGTTCCCACAGTACTCAACCACAGACTCTGGGTTCTAGGATTGTTTGTTTAACTAAACGACCAGAATTGAATAAATTCTTCTGTCTCCTCCTTTGGGGTTTTCTATTACAGTGGGCTGGGAATCAGTTAACAGAACATGTAAAGCATTGTAGCTTAATGGTTCAATAAGGCACTGCGGGCCACAGTTCAGCTTCAGCGTTTGGACTTGGTGAAAACTGTGCTGGATGCTCACAGAAGGGCCCTTTGCCTCTTCTGTTTGGGGATTCAATCTAGAGGGATAGAGAGATTCTAGAGCTCTGGCTTCCTAATAAGGGGAGTTTTCTTTAATGAAAATTCCAGGTGTTTTATCTGATTTGCCAAATGAAAGTAGAGTTCAATTCCGAGACCTCAGTTTTATAATCTAAAGACAGGAATTACTGATAAATTTTACAGTAATACAACATAAAAAGATACAATCTCTGCAGCCTTAACACAGAGAGGTTTCAACTTTATTTTGGTTTTTCTTCGGTTTAGGACATAGCCTGTGGCAGGTTGGATGCCCAGCTTTTCTATGTAATTGATGTGTGACTAGCAAGCAAGTTATTCAAACCTGTTTGGTGCTTGTTTTCATCCTTTGTAAGATGAAGATGACAACAGCTCCCATGTCATTGGATTGTTATGAAGATTTAGAGCTATTTATCCAGGCAGAAGGTACAGGTTTTACCTCTCCTCATGCACAGGTGCCAAAGCCACCCTCACTGGGATATTCCCAGTGCATTAGGCAGAAGGTTCAGTTTCTCTAGGAAATCCCCAATTCCTCTCTTGTGTAATACTTGCTTCTTTTATTAAATACCCGGATGAGTTGTCATCTGGGTCACTTCTCAAAGACAGAGCTCAGATGACTCCACCTACCTATGCTTACCTGTTTGAAGCAGAAATTTTATCCTCTTCATGGATTGTTGGTATTTAAAGGCTCAAAGTTGGCCCTCTGGACATACATAAAATATAAAAGCTCCCAAATGCAGTATCAGGAGAAAGAAACATACAAGCGAGACTACTGCAGAAACTTCCTCATTCTCTATCTTTTGAAAAAGTCCCTCTCCCTTACAGTAGGGTAGGCTTTCTGTTTATCTTCCCAGCAACACGGTCCTTTTACTGTCCCTGGGTCAGTGCTGGAAACTCTTGAACAACACATTTATTCATAAACCAGAGCAACATCAAGGAAGCCAGGCAACGTCACCTCTATATCCCAATTCTGTCCCTCCTCTCAAAGAATGTCCAACATTTGATTTTTTTCCCTATTTTCTCAACCTACTTGTTTTCACATCTAGAAAAATAATGCAGGCTTTTCCAATGGAATTAGCCCCAAACAGGAAGATACTTAACAGATACAAATGAATAAAGTGGAAAAAAATAAACGGTTGAGGTGGCAGGGGGCAACAAGGCGCTGAAGATAGTCATTAATCAAAGCATGAAGGTGGGAGTGCGGAGTCAATGTCCACCCACTAGGCACTTTGAAAGGAGATCTGCTCCCTTACCCCAAGTCCTGGAGCAGCTCAGCTTCTCCATCGGATCTGCTCCACAGATCTGAGGGATCCTGGGTGCTCATCTTCCCTTCTAGAAGTTCTGCTCTGCCCATTCGCGCCCTTCACAGAGGCAGAGAGAGACAACTCGGCTGCTCCTGCCACCCTCTCCCTCTGTGAGACAGCAGCCTGCTGGGGCTCTGAGTCTCCAAGGCAAGGAAGTGAAACTTGGTTACTTACTCCTCCCACCAAACCCACCACCCTGGCCTGGAGGCACTGGCAGGAGTGTTCTGTCAGTCAGGAAGTATGCAAACTTAGGTAGTTACCTCTGAGGACACCCACACTGCATCACGCAACAGGCAGTTGCTATCAAAGGAAATGAAGAGGCAGTCACCCCACCTGGGATTGGACAGCAGTGCAAACTGCTTGTGTGGGGCCAAACCCTAGCTTCTCCCTAATGCTATCAGCCTCTGGTTTGTAGGGGAGGATGAGTGCACTCTTTTACCAATCTTCTTTCTGTCTTACACACCAACACAGGGAACACTGAGGAAGCTTCTATATCAGGAACACCTTTAGAGTGGGTAGAAAAAACAGAAGCAGACCACAAGTTCAACCCTGAAGTTTGCTGTTTTAGCACTTTTGTAATATTTGTGCTTGTTTACCCAGACCTTCTAATATATCCTCAATTCTCTGAATAGGGATGATTCAGAGATAATTATTGTTTCCTCCATGGAAGAAGAATTAGGAGAGAAGAAGGTAGGAAAAAGTTACAAGGGGCCATTCTGGTGCCCACCTAATAGGGCATATTAGATCTCCTGCAGTCTTTTTTTCTTTTTTCTTTTTTTTCTTTTTTTTTTTTTGAGACAGAGTCTCGCTCTATCACTCAGTCTGGAGTGCAATGGTGTGATCTGAGATCACTGCAACCTCCGCCTCCCAGGGTTCAAGTGATTCTCCTGTCTCAGCCTCCCAAGTATCTGGGATTACAGGCACCCACCATCATGCTCGGCTAATTTTTGTATTTTTGTAGAGACGGGGTTTCACCCTCAGGTGATCCACCCATCTCACCCTCCCAAAGTGCTGGGCTTACAGGCATGAGCCACTGTGCCTGGCCTGAACTCCTGGAGTCTTTGAGTGCCACTTCCTTCATGGGCTTACTCACACCTGCATGGCTTTGTGCCCAGATTCATATGTAGAGGGGGATTCTATCTGCCTGGAATGCTAAAGGTAAATGGCAGTGACTGAATCCTTGGGAAGTAGGACAAAGTGCAGTATCAAATGAGTCAAGGACATATGTTGCTTCCTGCCTTTTCTATGTACCTACAGGTCTCTCTCTCCCTCTCCCTTTCTCTCTATTTCTTCTTATCTCTACTCCCTGACTCACTCAGCACTCACCAGGGTGCTCTGTAACTTTTTCTCACAGTGTGGCCTGAGGACTAGCAGCACAGCAGAGCTGTTCCTAAAGGACTAGATGATTGCAAGAGGCTGCTGTTCACCTCACATGGTTCTATCCTTCATATTCCTCCCTATTACCACTGTTCACCCAGGATCGGTGAGACCCTGGGTAACGCTGGTTGCCAGTGAGAAATTCCTGAGTGTCTAGAGGCAGTCTGCTGAAGACTAAGCTCTGATAATACATATGTAACTGACTAAATGAGCACTTAAAATTCTTTTGGCTACAGTTTGTTCACAGAGGAGGACAAGGCCCACTCAAACAGAGAGGCCAGTGCAGGCCAGGGAGATACTGAATATGCACACAGCAGCGACAGGGGAACAGCCTGTGCACTAGAGTTCCTGTTCCCTTTCTAGAGCCCTGTATTTGGTGTTTTAGTATCTATTTCATTCCCATTTTTAGCAAATTTTGGTTATTCTTTTTCTTAACTTTTTTGGAAGCTCAAGTAGCAGAATTTTCTAAGATCGTCCCGCTTCTCTCTGAATCTTCCAGTCTTTCTCCCTTTCTCATGCTGCTGTCCTATCTGTTGTCCTCTCCTTTGATGTCATTGTTCCACTTTGTCATTTACTCAATTTTCCCAGTATCCCTACCACCGCGCCCGCTCCACTATCTGCACACTTAGTTTTGTAGTGGTAACAGCTGTAGGAGGCTTACTAGATAGTTTCAACAAAATGAAACTTCATAAAAATATTTGGTAATATATATGTTTTACATTATTCATATGATATAATTCTTAAATATTTGTTTATTTATTTATTTTTTAGAGATGCCCAGGCTGGTTTCAAACTCCTGGGTTCAAGCAATCCTCCCATTTAGGCCTCCCTAAATATTGAGATTACAGGTGTGAGCCACTACATCCAGTATGTTTATTAAAGGGACCTCAACTTTTGCTTCCAAGCAAGTACAAGGTATGTTTTTAAAAATCACGTAATTTACTTATTATTTCAACAATCTCTTTTCAGTGGTGCTGGTTCACAGCAATGAATTTTTTCCACACAGGTATTGCAGGCTTCCTTTCAGTGGTGATTTTAAGCAGAGTTCTGCTGGATGCCTTAGACCCTCAGTCATGTCTGTTATGTCTAAAACCCAACTGCATACAGAGTCTTGAAAATCCCATGTAAAACAAGAAGTGAGTCTAACTGGTAAGGGGTCAGGGGTTGGGGGAGGTTTAGGAAATATGTCCCCAACTCCACATTGTATCCTCAACTGCAGCACAATTCTAAGACCACTTCTGAGAAGCTATCTGACCATGTTATCTCCTTTCTTTTTTCCCCAAAGTGGATGAGACTTAAGATCAACTTAATTTTACTCTCCAAAAGAATCTATATGCTTTTGTCCACACTCTTTGTCTGCCTAGAATGCTTTTCTATTCTATGTTCTGTCCAGCCAACTCCTTTGCATTTTCCAGTCTCAGCATAAATATTATCTCTTTTTGAGAGGTGTTTCCTGGCTACTCCCTCTGTATGCGGGGTCAGGTGACTGTCCGTGTTGCTAAGCACCTGCACTCCCTTAAAGTACTTCATATCTCGATTACAATATTTTTGCCACTGTATTGAGATTATTTTGTTTTGTTTTGTTATGTGTCCCCCAAGACAAAACTCTCATCTAATTGGACTGAGAGAGGACTTAACGGCAGAGTTTCTGTCTTGTTCATCTTTATACCTGTTTCACTCAGCACAGTACGCGGGGAGAACTAGCAGCTCAATGATTCTTGTTGACTCAGTGGTAGAGTCTCTTTCCGAAGCTTTTGATTGAAAGCCTAAAACTTGGATTTTTTCTTTTTTAAATTTTGGGGTGTGTGGCAGTATAGGCTTTCTGGAAAGTAGGCACCAACAGGGAATGAAAAGTACAGGGAATTTATTGGGTGGATGTGTCCTATGAAGGACAGAGGTGAGAAGAAGAAGAACAGACAGGGTGAGTCTCAGACCACAATGTAGAGCTGTGTGTTAGTGTCCTAGGCCTGCCTCAACAGGGGACCACACACTGGATGGCTAAAAACAATAGAAATGTATTGCCTCCCAGTTCTGGAGTCAGAAGTCCTAAACCAAGATGTTGGTAGGATGGGTTTCTTTGGAGACTCTGAGGGAGAATCTGTTCCAGGCCCCTCTACCAGATTCTTGTGGTCACCAGCAATCCTTGGCATTCCTTGGCTGGTAGACACAATACTTTAACCTCCGCCTGCATTTTCACACCACCTTCTCCTCTCTGCATCTTCACCTGGACTTCTTATAAAGACATCAGTCATTGGATTTAGGACCCTTCCTAACCCATTATGAACTCATCTTAATTAATTCCATCTGCAGAGACTGTATTTCCAAATAGGATCACATTCTAAGGTTCCAGGTGGATAAGAATTTTAGGGGTCAATTATTCAATTCAGGATAAGCTGACATCTGTGAAGGGAGAGAGAGAAGGGAGGAACTGGAGAGACAGAACGCTGGACTGCATTTCTAAGAAAACTTCAGTCAGGCCCATTGGGAGCCCCAGAGCAAGGATTTGGCCCAGAGCAAGCATTTGCATTGGGCAGAAAGAGCCAGATCTAGTAGCCCCATCGTGCTCAGACAATGGCTGGGAGCAGCCAGGGAAAGCTTTGGCGGGAGTGTGGACAGCAGAACTAGAAGGCACCATCTCCAGGCACTCCAAAGACATCTGCCAGAAAGAAACCATCAGAAATCTTCCCAACCACACTTAAGACATCTGCCAGAGACAAACCAAGCAGAAATCTTCCCAACCTTCCTCTTTTCTTCTTCTTTATTTCTCTTCTCTATTGTTTTCCTACCTTTCACTTTCAACACTCAGTCCTGAACTCCATTCTCACCCTTCATTCTCTAATGTGAAGTATTTTTTCTATTTGTCAGTTCAGTCACTTGGTTTAATCTCTTGATATCACTTCAAGTGTGATAAGGTTTTCCAGAAGTAGCACTGCTGTGTAGTTCATAAAATCCACTTGAGGAAAGATGGAAAACAGAGACCCTGGGGTAGAGGGGAATCCTTGTCCTGCACCCAAGTGTCCTAGGAATCTCCTTGTAGTGTGTCACAAAGAAAAAGCTCCATTCTCTCAGGACTTCCCGATGGCAATATGTGTCCCCCATCGGCTGTATGTCTAAAGTAGATCAAAGTGCACAGGAGCCACAGAAATGGTTCAAGCTCATGGCTTCTGTGGATTTTGTCTCAGTTTCTACCAATATTCCAGCTACTCTTTTATTTAAATAGTGATACAACTGTCTTCATGATAAAACAAATAGATGTTTAACGTTCTCCTCACTGTCTTCAATCAAAGCTCCCCTCCTCCTTCTCCTCCTGAATGTGGCTCCCTTTTGGCTCAGGGCTATACCATTGCTTTTCACTCTTCCTGGGTCTCCCTTCCTCCAGATCTCACTGTGGCTCTCTCACGTCATTTAGGGGTTTTGTTCTAAGGTCACCTTCTCAGAAAGAACTTCCTTATCTACCGTGTCTAAAATACTTTTCTGCCTGCCTCAAGCCTATCATTTCTATTTCCTTACTCTGCCTTACTGCTTTTCAAAGCTCTTAATATTGGTAGAAAATACTTTCATACCAGTTCGTAAATAGTCACTGTCATGTGGTGATTGTAGAAGTCCTGAGGCCCTGAATGTCCCTCAGTCATCTTGGCCACCCCATCTCTCCCAGGACATCTATTGCTGTGTAACTGAGAGGGGCTTTTAGAATCTTGTTCTGGGCTGGACATGGTGGCTCACGCCTGTAATCCCAGCACTTTGGGAGGCCAAGGCAGGTGGATCACAAGGTCAGGAGATCGAGACCATCCTGGCTAACACGGTGAAATCCCGTCTCCTCTAAAAATACCAAAATTAGCCGGGAATGGTGATGGGTGCCTGTAGTCCCAGCTACTCTGTAGGCTGTGGCAGGAGAATGGCATGGACTCAGAAGGTGGAGCTTGCAGTGAGCCGAGATCATGCCACTACACTCTAGCCTGGGTGATAGAGTGAGAGTCTGTCTCAAAAAAAAAAAAAAAAAAAAAAAAAAAAATCTTGTTCTGGAACCAAGGCCAGCATCATGTCAGTTCTTATCCTTCAGTGCCTGTGGCATGCTAGTTGTATATTTAACAGATGTATTGAGGTATAATTTGTATATCGTAATGTTCATTTTCCTTAGATGTACAATAACTTTGAGTAAATTTGCAGAGTCGTGCAACCATCATTGCAATATAATTTTAGAATGCTTTTCATCACCTCAGAAGATCCTTTGTATCTCTAACAGTCTAAATACCACTTCTGTTTTTAGCTCTACCTGAAATTATGTAGAATATTTGCTTACTTGTGGCAAATTCTCTTGATGGATGGAGAGTAGATAGATGATTGATACATACATACATACATACATGTCCTAACCCACATGCTCTTCTGCAATGTGACCTTGCTGCTCCCTGTCAAGAGGCAGCACCTAACTCCCCTGCTTCGAATCTGGCCTGGCCTCTGTGATTCAATTGTGACCAATAGAATGTGGTGGAAGTGACACTGGGTCACTTCTGAGACTAGGCCAGAAGAAGCCTTGCAGTTTCTATCGTGGTCTCATGGCCTGTTGGAATGCTCACTCTCCAGATGTTACTTCAGAGGTTCCCCTTAGGAACACAGCTGTTATGCCTAGAAGCCCAAGCCATGTGGAATGCTTCATGTGTGTGCTCCTGTCAACAGTCCCAGATAAGCCCAGCCTGAATCATTCTAGTCCAGGTGCCAGACTTGATTGAAGAAGACTCCAGATGATTCCAGCCTCCAGTCATTCAAATCACTCTTTCCTAGTGGTTTGCATATTGCCAGCTGAGATCCCAGACATCAAAGAGGAGAGACAAACCATGCCCTGTTTGAATTTTGGATCTAAAGAATACTTGCACTTAATAAGATGTTTGCTATTTGATGCCATGAAGTTTGGGATGGTTTGTTAGGCAGTGATATGGTTTGGCTCTGTGTCCCCACCCAAATCTCATCTTGTAGTTCCCATAATTCCCACATGTTGTGGGAGGGACCCAGTGGGAAATGACTGAATCATGGGGTGGGTCTTTCCCCTGCTGTTTTCGTGGTAGTGAATAGGTCTTACGAGATCTGGTGGTTTTTAAAATGGGAGTTTCCCTGCACAAGCTCTCTCTTTGCCTGTTGCCATCCATGTAAGATGACTTGCTCCTCCTTGCCTTCTGCCATGATTGTGAGGCCTCCCCCAGTCATATGGAACTGTAATTCCAACAAACCTCTTTCTTTTGTAAATTGCCTAGTCTCGGATATGTCTTTATCAGCAGCATGAAAATGGACTAATACAGCCAGCGGTAGATAACTGAAACACTTGCCTATCATCTGGGTCACTGCCTAGAATGTGAGCTCCCAGAGGCAGGGACTTCCAGGGTCTTGATCACCTTACATCTTTGATGGATACTTTTATGTGTCGTCTTGGCCAGACCACAGGTCAGATGTTATTCAGGGTGTTTCTATAAGAGTGTTTTTGAGTGAATTAATATTTAAATGGTAGACTCTGAGTAAAGCAGATTGCTCTCTCTAATGTGGGTGGACCTCATCCAACCAGTTGAAAATTTGAACAGAACCAAAAGACCAGCCTCCCCCGAGCAACATAATTTTCCAGTAGACTGCATTTGGTCTTCATCTGCAGCATCAACTCTTCCTGATACTATAGTAGACAAGCCTGTGGACTTGAACTAGTTCTCTAGCCTGTCAGCCCACCCTGCAGATCTTGGACTTGCCAGCCTCCATAATTATGTGAGGCAATTCCTTCTTTTACACACACACTCCCTCTCTCTCTCCCACACACTCACACACACACTCACACTCCACATATATACATACTATTGGCTGTGTTTCTCTGGAGAACCTTCACTGTTATAGTATCCATAGTCCCTAAAATGGTGGTTCTCAATTGCATCCTCATATTTGAGGTGGTTTTCATTGTTAGTTGTCACAACTTGGGGAGCCTACTGACATCTAGTGTGCAGTGATGCTGAATATCCTGGTGGGCAGTACAGCCCCCACAATAAATAATTATCTGACTAAAAGTTTCAAAAGGGCTACCTGGTCTACCTCAAGCACATTTTTTTTCTCACTTTAAGAGCATCCTAAAAACCATAATACAGTAAATCCACTGAAGGTAACTATGCAAAGTCACCTACCTAATGAGAGAGCTAAGGTGAAATAAAAAGCCAGCCCTTCCCAGAAATCACTGGGGAGGATTTCAGGGAGAAAGGGCTAAGACCCTACCTTTTTTTTACAAGCAACCTGAGGTCAAGTGAGCACAAGTCAAGTAACATTAATGGGACATTGAGGTCACTCTTCATTTGTGTCTACCACACACCCTGTGCCCAAGCCCATCCCCGGCCTGACTTGGATTATCAGTTCTACATGGTTACAGGAAGCCAGGCTAATTGGTTCACTGGTGACATTTCCCAGTAGCCAGTGTTGAAACAATTAAAGCTTTGCCCTCAAACAAGAAATACAGCCACTCTCTGTGGTTATAAAAGAACAGCTCCCCCTGTTGGTGCAGGCTATATTCATCTTTTCAAATGAAAAAATAACTAACATATTTGACTGGATCACAATTTAGAAACATTCAATGGGCTCCTGAAGGTCTAAAAAGAGAAAGACGTGACCAATAACAGCAAAGTTAACCAGGATCCATAAAAATATGTTTCTTTAGATTATGAGTGTTCATAATCATTTTCATTTGTATATCATGAACATTAGGTTATTGAGAGAGAGCAGATATCACTATTCTTGTTATTTTTTTAATAGATAAGAAAATTGGAGCTCAGAAATGTTAAGAAAATTGCCAGAAATTAGCAGCACCAGGAAGAGAATTTATGTGCATAAGTCACTGTCCAGTTAAGAAAATAGAAGCTACTGTAGACATTTAGCTGCTACTGCTGGTCTGTGGGACCAGAAGGACACAACTCTGTTGATGCAGCTGAAAACTGGCACTGAGACTTCTGGAGCATGCAGCTGCCCACCATTGCTGAGGGCTGCTCATGCTGCCGAAAGCACTGCCTAAGGAAGAAAAAAAGAAAAACAAAGATTTCTACCCTTCTCCAGTCTTCCTGTTAGCAAATTCTTTCTGGAAGACAGCTGGCAAGGGAATTAGTGAAATGTAGTTTGTTGGCTTCCAGTCTCCTATGACACCAGGGGAGGAGAGGAGGTCAGAAGTGGAGCTGAAGCCAGTGGATGAATAACTAGCACATAACATTTTCACTCAAGGTTCTTTTCACTCTGTCTCATTCTCTCCTGTGTTCATCAGGGTATGCTAAATTGCTACTCTAGAAAGACCCAAAATTTAACACTTCAACACAGAAGTGAATTTCTTATTAAAGAAACCATGAGTCACTCTCCCACCCAAGAGACACATCCTCAGGGGTCTGGGTCCACTCTCTCCCCACCACATCCCTAGGGGTCCTGGGTTACTCTCCCCTCACCCCATTTCTGGGGTCCTGGGTCATTCTCCCCATCTTCATCGTTAGGGGTCCTGGGTCACTCTCCCCACCTTAATCACTAGGGGTCCTGGGTACTCTCCCCACTCCATCCCATAGACTGGGTAGCTTACACACAACAGAAATTTATTTCTCACATTTCTGGAGTCCAGGAAGTCCAAGATCAAGGCGCCAGCAGATGTGGGGTCTGATAATGCCTGATTCATTGTTCATAGATGCTGGCTGTCTTCTTGCTGTGTCTTCACATGGTGGGAGGAGCTGAGAAGTTCTCTGGGACCACTTTTAGAAGACACGAATCCTGTTAATGAGAATTATGACCCTATGACTTAATCACCTCCCAAAGGCTCCACCTCCAAATACCATCACATTGGGGATTAGGCTTTTACACAGGAATACTGTGGGGCACAACTGTTCAGTTCATGGTAGTGAGGAATGGTTTGCCTCTGCTGGGATGTATATTCTATCACTGACATTGGTTAGAATTGCTAGTTTCTGGTGATAATAAATAGCAGAATGACTACTCATTGGTTTCATCATTGTTTCTTTATTCCTTTTTTCTTTCTTTCTTTTTTTTTTTTTTTTTTTTTTTTTTTTTTTTTTTTGAGACAGGGTCTGGCTCTGTCACCCAGGCTGGAGTGCAGTGGCATGATCTCAGCTCACTGCAACATCTGCCTACCCAGCTCAAGCCATCCTCCCACCTCAGTCTCCTGAATAGCTGGGACTGCAAGCATGTGCCACTACACCAGGCTTGTTTTTGTATTTTTTGGTAGAGACACAGTTTTGCCATTTTTCCCAGGCTGGTCTTGAATTCCTGGGCTGAAGCAATCCTTTCACCTCAGGCTCCCAAAGTGTTAGGTTTACAGGTGTGAGCCACAATGCACAGCCTGCTTCATTATTCTTATTGACTGTACCAGGGATTAAAGTGCTCCCATGCACCCCCTCACCTTTGTGTGTGACTGGTAAAAAAGATTCTTATGTAAGAAGGAAAGTTTTACTAAGTCACTTTTAAGTTCCCTTTTAACTTTGAAATAATATAACATTTTGAAACAAATACGCAGGGTTGCTGAAGCTATCCTGCACACATACATAATGCATATTAGGCTTTCTTGCTGAAGCTGGGGATGATTTATATTTAACCAAATACCTCTTATCACAGCAAATCAATATGCCTTCAGATAGAGCAGTGTTTATATGTTATTCCAATAATGTTAAGAGAACACGTGTGGTTTAAGAAGAGTGCTGTGTTTTGCATGTCTCCTAATTTCCTAGAACTTCACTCTGGCTTTCTTAACAGGTAATGCAAACAGATTAAATAATATTATGCTCCCTTCTGGAAAGCCTTTACTTCAGCACTTACTTTACCATTTTTAGATGCAGTGTCTTAAAAATATGCAAACATGTGCACTTGCGGGTGAGTGTGGCAGATGCTGCTTGCGCTGGTGAAGCAAGGCACCATCTGCATGGAAAGGTCATGCTTAATTGTGTCAGCACTGATTTCTGAGTAATGAAAGTCTGGACAAAAATGAAACTTCAAACACACCAGCTTTTGCATTTAAGTCTGCAAAAGTAGTTGCTAACTCAACCAAATGAAATTAAATAAGATTACTTTTGGATCCTGTGGGCCTTATCCAAATATTTTTTGTCTTCTTGGCCACACTTCGTCTGAAAAGATTCCATGTTAACTAATGGGAGCTAATGGCAAACAACAAAGATTATTTGACCAACTGGCCAGCTGAGATATCTCCCAGATTCTTAGCTTCCAGGAAGCACCAGGGTAGATTCAGCTTTTGAAAATGGGTAAAACTTGAAATCGTTCATGATAATGTGCGTGAAGTGAACATCTCAGCCAAAATGTCGGAATGTTTGGTCTACCTTGGGGTAGGACTTAAGAGATGAATAAGAGGAGTGGGCTCTTAGAGCTTTTCATGGAGAGCGTCTTAGATGGAAACGACTTCAGTTCCCCTCTTTAACAGGTTGGGCAAGTGGGGTTGGAAACTATTAAGATACTTGCCTGAGATTTCACCCCTGGTTATAGGGGATCTGGCACTTCTGACTGAGCCCAATTCTTTCCTTACTGAGTCCAGTAATACAGCTAACTTTAGTGTTTTCTTTTAAATCACAAAATGTTTTCCAGGCCAGCATTAAATTAATAGAAAACTAGAACCTCAGATACCTGTTGTTTGTCTATTTGAAGCCTGCGTAAAACAAACTCCGCGGGAGTAAAAACTGTGGCTTACAGGTCCTCACACGACTTACTTTGAAACCCCATCAAAATAAATATTTCTTAAAATAGCCCTGGAAGCAATGAGAATGGACATTATAGAACATATAACCTTACTCTAGCGCTCCCCTCGCCACCCACCCCCCACCCCCGGTGTATTTAATTTGTGGATTCGCCCTGCCGCTGTGCTTCCTACACCTCTTCCCCTCCACTTACACAGGCAGGACCTCGGTGATGAGGATATGCTACCACTAGGTGGCAGTAATACCGCGTTGGTGGGCTCGGGGGAGCTGTTTTATCTGAAGTCAAGATTAGCCCCATTGCTTTTTTCTTCCTCTCTGTGAAAGTACAGTTCTTTATTAAAGTAGCTGAATTCAGGTGATACGACCCAACACCACATTTAGAGAAGATACCTTAAACGCCAAACTATTAAACTACTAAATGATCCAGGTATAATTTATTACCTGTCTGACCAAGTTTTAAATGGTTCAATTCTTAGTTCTGCTCTTTTCCCTTTAAAGCTTTGAGACCTTTACTGAAATAATTTAAATGAGTAGGAAGTGATTGAAATCTAAAATTTCAATTTTATACCTAGAAATGATTTTCATGCCTGCAATTGCAATATATTTTAAGCACTTACTTTTTCCTCAGTTCATTTGGTAAATACAAATCTTTAAAGCATTTCAATTTTTCTTTAAAATAAGGAATGTAGGTGACTCTAAACTGCTAACGTAGAGTGCTGTCACAGTAACAGTGACTGGAAATAGTGAAAATTCTTCAGGGTTCTCAGTGTTACAGTGAAGGCAGCTTGGGAACAGCTCCCCGATTACAGAGACAATGACTCAGCCACAGCGACAACTTTGAAGTAGATTTTGTCACTGTTCATGGCTGGCCCATGGGTCTGAGTTTTCTCTATTAATCATATAAATATGAGATCTTTGGTATTTTAAATATTTTAAGGGTGGTAAAGAGAAGTTTCTCTTAACATGCAAATGCTTCTGTTTTGTCTATCTAAAGAAGATATTATAGAGATGATTTGTTTTGAGATGGGGGTCTCGCTGTGTTGTCCAGGCTGGTGTTGAACTCCTGGCCTCAAGTGATCCTCCTGCCTCAGTCTCTCAAAGTGCTGGGATTACAGGTATCAGTCAATGTGTCCAGACACAAAGTGAATTTTATCCAGAAGGTTAGGTGGGGGATGGAAGCAGGAGGAAGAACAGAATTATGAGGAACTATGAGTGGTTAAAAAAAAATGTGAAGAGAGTAGGAAAACTACAAAAGAGGGTACTGACAGGATGGTGTAATAGGTGACTGAACCAGTAATATGCCTGAAGCAAAAAGGATAAACCTGGCCCTGAAGGGGGTCACATCAGAGCAAAAAATGAAGGCTTCGGAAGAGCCTGGAGGGTGGGGAGCATGGAGGTGACACACCGGAAGCTGAAAGCCAAGGGCTGCAGCAGGGTTTCTCCCAGGAGAGGCTGTGCACCACCAGCCTCAAAATCCCCACGGCACAGGGCCCTAGGGCCTGCATCTTGGACAGTTGCCCCAGGTGATTCTGATGTCCAGCAAAGGTTGAAGAGCACCCAAGTCTGTGGAAGAGCCTGCAGACCAAAAGTAATGTGGTGATGGGTCTGTGGGCTCCTGGGGCAATGATAGGTACTAAAAGCCTATGCCAAGAAAAGATGGTACCTCATGACCTAACAAGCTATCCATGTTTGTGTCAGTCAACACCCGTCACAAAAGAAGCCTGTCATTCCTTGGACCATCTGTGTGTGCTCACAGGCAATGGGCTATGTAAGGAGAGAAAGAAGGACTTCCAAAAACAAGAAAGGTTGAGGTCTTTTAGGGCTTGGAGGTATCAACTAAGTAACCTCAAGCTCTTATCTGGAATCTCTTGGCTGCAGCTCAGCTGGGACTCAGCTATGCTGGCATCAGGAGTTGGTGGCTCCTTGTGGAGATCCTCCAAGTGCTCTCAGCAGACAAGGCCTTCTTAGGGGAATAGGTCGCTCAATGACACTGATGATCCAGATGTCCAGAGGTCCCATGGTGGGGGACTTAACTTGATCTAGGCTTAGGCTTCAGACACATACAAACCAGGCTGACAGACAAGGACAGATGGGAAGGGGTGGAGCTGGACTTCTGGGAGTAAAAAAGGGAGTCCCTGGGAGGAAGAATTCTTATAGGTGAGGATTCATGGCTTCAGAACCAGGGGCAGACAGGTCTTGTGGTTGTTCTTGGCCTTAACCTAATCTTGCCTACTCTCTAGCAAGATTTTGTGTCTTGGAAGGAAAGGGCATGGTGATGCTCAGTAGTGTTATTGCTTCCTAAGTGATCTAAGTCACCTCAGCCTGTTGGGTTGAGGGGATCCAAGTCCCCTAACCCTTTCCTTTAATTAATGAAAAGAATAACCCCTCCAGGCTTCCCTATCTCACATGCTGTGGCCAATCCAGTGATCTGATAATCCAGTGAGATTTTCATGAATTCTGGGGGCTTACAATATCATAGTTTCTGTTCCTCTTACTTCCTGCTCCCACTGACATCTAAGCCACTGAGCCAGTCATCCAGCGCACCTTCTGAGGTTGTTCTCTTCTCTCTGCACCACCTGACCAAACAGTAGACATGGTGCATCTAAGTGCAGCTGTCTTGTCAAACAGTCAAGGATAGCAGACTTGACTAAAGTTTTGCTTAGGGAAATGAAGGAAAGTTTGCATTATAACACAGCTTAACATTAAGTAGCAGACATAGCCAAGCATGGTGGCTTATGCCTGTAATCCTAGCACTTTGGGAGGCCAAGGTGGAAGGATCGCTTGAGGCAAACAGTTCAAGACCAGCCTGAGCAAAATAGCAAAGACAGCCCGTCTCTAGGAAAAGCTTTAAAATATTAGCCAGGTATGGTGGCACATGCCTATAGTTCCTGCTGCTCAGAGGCTGAGGCAGTAGGATCATGTTAGCCAAGGAGTTTGAGGCTACAGTGAGCTATGGTTGCACCATTGCACTCCAGCCTGAATGACAGAGCAAGATGCTGTCTCTAAAAAATCCTACAAATAAATAAATAAATGGCAGACTCTGAGTTGAATTTCTTCAATTCCGCCACAGAGCACTTATTACTTGGTGACCAGCTTTGCCTTCTGGCCACTACTTCCCACCATCTGCACCTTTTCTTCTCTCAAATTTCTCACTCCCTAGCCTCCTGTCCAGCATAGAGATGGTCATTTGAAGAGAAATGCTGTCACCTGAAAGGGAGGTGAGCATTAGAGACCATTAAGCAGATGGCAAAGAACTCTAGGTGACATCAGTTTGCCATGCAGTTGCCCTGGGTCATGAAGGTTGGGGATGTGTCCCCTCACTATTTGGATGGTTGGAGACTGTGATGCAGCAGCATTAAAGCCTCAGAGACCTGAAGCAGAGGCTGCCCCAAGAACAGAGCAACAGCTAGAGCAGCAGGTGAACAGGGCTGCAGGCAGAGGCTGACTATGTGTGAGAGACCCCCCCTCTTTTTCCCGGGGACTTTTAGACAGACACAAGAATGGGAAGGACTGAGACCCGGCCACCAGCAGGTGGAGGGTATTAATCCAGCAACTGTAGGAACAAATAATGTATTTGCCTAGGACTGACAAGCTGATGGGCCTTGGGGAATATCCACCAAGATACAGAATAGGATGCAGTGCCTTGCTTGCCTTGCCTTGCCTTGCCTTTTTGATATAGGGTCTCAGTGTAGTGGCACATTCACAGCTCACTGTAGCCTCAACCTCCCAGGATCAAGCATCCTCCCACCTCAGACTCTTGATTGGCTGGGACTACAGGTGCGTACCACCATACCTAGCTAATTGTTTAATCAAATTAAACAATAAAAATTTTTGTAGAGACAAGGTCTCGCTATGTTGCCCAGGTTAGTCTTGAACTGCTGGATTCAAGCACTCCTCCTGCCTCAGCTTCCCAAAGTTCTGGGAATGTAGGCATGAGCCACTGCACCTGGCCCGCTGCAGTTTCTTGTGTTCTCATATCCTCTTTCAATACCCAGAAAAGGTAAATCATCTTCCCAACATGCAAACCAAAAAATAAATATTATAAATCTACTCTAAGCTGTGGTCAGTGCTTCTTAAACTTTAGTGTGCATATACATCATCTGGGGATGTGGTTAAAACAGATTCTGATTCAATAGGTCTGAGATGGGCCTCAGGCCTGCGTCACTGACAAAAGCATCCACGTAATGTTGATTCTGCTTGGGCCACTTTGAGAAGCAAGGGTGTGAGAGCACCCCTGATGTGCTCCTTGCCCTCCCCCTCCCCACCTATATTTACAAACAATGACAAAAAATAGGCACTGAAGGACAAAAGGTAATTCATAATCTACAAGGATGATAATTTATGGTAGAGTCCAGGCTCTACAGTGAAATGGGGGTGGTGGGATGGGAGAGGAGAAGCAATCCTGAGGCTCCTTCATGGCTCTCTTAATGAGAACATTCATTTTATCTTCAATGGACTAGCCCAGTAACAAAATGTGCAAATAAATCCTCTACTGTACAGCTTTTTCTTCTGAGGGGCTTGACAGTTTGCTGTCTCCTGATTGCAGTTTCCTTACCCGTCGGTAACACTCTGCTTAAAAGGTGGCTCAGTATGATGTTAGTGGGGATTTTTAGATTCCAAACTTGACATTTTAATTATAGAATAAAAGACTTGGGCCATTTTCAGAGAACAAGATAGGGGGATTATTTTGAGGGACACTTTGGTGTCCCTAAATCAACTTGGAGAGACAGCTAACTTCTAACAGCCCTACACTCACCTTGCTTTAATCAGATCTTCTCCTAAGCACTCAATAAAATCTAACAATGTACTGGGGTGAGTCTTTGTCCTGGGGTTATTTGAGCATTAGCTGTGGCAGCTGCATCCAGCTCCAAGTGACGTGTATGATCAATTCTTGCCAACATGAAGGCCACCCATCCAGCTCTTCCTTTATACAGCCCTTTGCAGAACGGCTCCCCAAAGGGTTATAATTAGAATTGTAAAAGCACATAAACAAAATACAAGCCACATGAGCCTGCCTGCCCAGTTTCGGAAAATTTGAAAGTGTCAGAGAAAATCTTCATTTAAAAGTTTTAGGACAAAATACAAAGGAGTAGAATTGGATTGAAACAGAGAGGTCAAACAAAAATAGAGCAAACTGGTGGCAAAAAGGCTATTTGTTTATTGGGGATTATGTTTAAAGGTAGGAATTTAGCTGGAGAGAGTGAATTGAAGCCTGGGGAGCTAACTCTCTGTTTCCTGTAACCTCCTTTAACTTGTGACTGGAAAAGCTCATTTGAGGATTTTGATGAGCTGGAAAACTCAGCTTATAGGGTGTGTCTTTGGAGAAATCCCTTAGTAGTAAATGGTTGTATATAAATCTGACAGTTCATTGACTGA
The DNA here is from genome assembly GCF_001698545.2 of Rhinopithecus bieti. Classification (NCBI taxonomy): domain Eukaryota; kingdom Metazoa; phylum Chordata; class Mammalia; order Primates; family Cercopithecidae; genus Rhinopithecus; species Rhinopithecus bieti. Next base: position 503,020 of record NW_016814779.1, on the reverse strand, counting down.
GAGCTCACTGAACACTAGTCAGTTGCTAGATTTGGGAAGCAGGTGGAGTTCAGCTACTCCACCTCAAAAGAGGCTACTGTGGGATATTGATTGTTTTGAGTTAAAGGCGTTTGAAAAATAGCAGATGCCAGAAGGGCACTCTGATCTCTGATCTTCCTTTTTCTTCCTGAAAGCAGGAAATAAAACTCCCACGTGAAAGGTACCCTCCTTGTACCAGGAAAAAGAAAGATATTCTTATCACCAGAGATGTGGAGTTGGGGCCAAGAGAAATCTGTGCAAACAAATACTATTAAAGGAACCCTAATCTTCCTTGATGCTTTTCCACAGTTAACTGCCTGAGCTCAAGCCCCTTTGTTTGGCCGCATTTCCTTAATTTGCTGCTCTTTGTCAAGCCTAGTAGATAAACCTTTGGTTCTAACTGCTTCTTTGGGTCTTCAGATTTTTCGGTAAAGGCGTCCATATATATGTAAAAACCTATTGCAATTCTTATGCTTTTCTCTTTTTAATCTGTTTTATGTCAGTCCCAGCTGGAGATGCTGGAAGCTTGGAGGAAAATTTTCCTTTCCCTACACAGGGGATGAGAGAGGTGCATATATGGCCTCTGCTTTGAGGAAAGGAAAAAATGCACAGGAAAATATGGAACACTGTTTATAGTGAACACATGAACAAAGAGCCAGTTCATTATAGCTTGGGTCCCATAGTGGAATGCCACCTCAATTCACTCACCTTCTAGTGAAGAAGAACGTTCATTTGACGTTAAATTAGGAGTCAACAAACAAAAATTGGGGGACTTTTGAAATGCCAATTAAGAATAGAGTCTTCCCTCTGTTTCTGATAGTCATAAGTTGTTCTCTATGAGTTATACCACAAAATCACTGTCATTTATAAAACTAATGCTAGCCTGTAACTAATACCCTGTACTAAACTATGTTTTACCAAAGTGTTTCAGATGCAGTAACAGTAACTGCTATTATGTAAACTGTTCACAATGATTATTTAGATGCTAAAATTCCTTACAGGTATACTGAGAGGGGCTCCTGTGCCACACCGTTAGTTAACCCCTTTGAACCATTCCCTCATCTGGTTATCATAGAGTCTTGCGAGGAGGGCTCAGTATCATTATCTCTGAGGTAGAAACAAATAACCTGAGACTGATACACAGAAGTGGTAGTGAGGAGGGAAATTCTGATTCAAACTTGGGTCTATCTGGCTCATAACCTTTGCTCACTCCCACCTGCTTGCCCACCCATGATTCCCCCAAGGAGGTCAGGAGCTCCCTGGGGACTGGAGAAGGACCTTGCTGGCCTACATGCTGGAATCACTTCCCCCTGACTGGAACTGGTGCCTCCAGGCTGCAAGAAGGAAACTGTGATGTTGAGATAGACACAGTAGCCTCATCCCTCATTCCTGGGGGGAAGAGGGATCATAGAACGTCAAGTGCATTTCTCAGGTTTTAATTAAACAAAGCAAATACTGTACAAGAAAAATCAAATAGGTGTCCTCAAGAAGTTTATTAAAAAATAAAGAAAATCTATTTTTTAATCCAAAAATAAAATTCTAAGCCCCTAACCAACCAACTGATGGACATCTCCCTCAGGCAAGGGCATTCCAAAGTTAACTTGAAAAACTAGTTCAGGCCGTGTGGGAGTGGGGGTTGGACATGCCTCATTATAACCTGCACCTTTTGGAATTCAGGTACAACTGACCAGCATTAACATTAAAACAGAGACCTTAAGACTGAGAGAACAGACTCTTCAAGTTCAACAAGAAACATTTACAATCTGCTCTCTCTGAAGCCTGCTACCTGGAAGCTTCATTAGTATAAGGACCTTGTTCTCCACAGTTCCTTATCTTGACCCAGACATTCCTTTCTATCGACTCCAGGTTTTTAGAAAATAAATCTTTCAACCAACTGCCAAACAGATTATGACTTGGAAGCCCCTGGCTGCCCCATTGTTCCAGACAGAATCAATGTACATCTTACATGTATTGATTGAGGTCTTGTCTCCCTAAAATGTATAAAACAAAGTTATAGCCAAACCACCTTGTCACACGTTCTCAGGATCTCCTGGAGCTGTGTCACAGGTCATTAGTCACTCATATTTGGCTCAGAATAAATTTCTTCAAATATTTTACAGGGTTTGACTCTTTTCATCCACAATTTTCAAAAGCACTTTGCAGCAACTCATGGAATGTACCTCTGATTTCCTAAGAATAACTACCTCTTCCTCCTCCTCACCACTACTTTCATCCTGAATTTTAAAATGATAATACGATCAACACTTGGAGTTAGACTCATTAAAGTTTTATTTTTAGGAGAGGTTTACAAGAACTATGTGACCCACCTGTGGCAATTAAGGATACTAGAGTGCTGTTGTGTGAGCTCTGGGAACTGGCACCCTGAGCCTTGGCTGTCTTCCAGATTGGGCTACTATATTTAGCCTCACTAAAGTTCTCCCCTGAAGTTGAACTCATGGCCACATTTTCATTTCCTGAGTTTTTATGTGGGGTCACACATTTCTTGAGGGGCCTTACCTTCTGAACCTAGCTCTGTCATTGCTCTGTCAAAGATTTGCAGAGGGCAAGTCATTCAATTCCTGGGACTCATCCTGACCATCTAGAGAATGGAATGATTCATGGACAACTGCCATGAAAAATAGCTAATTACTGGAAATGATTGTGGAAATCTGGAATACTATGTATGTCTTCCAGCCTCAGGAGGAGGGGAGCAACATGTGCAGACGGTATTTTTCCACCAAGTGTGGGACTTGGAAGAGCTGTCAGATGTAGACAAGGTTCAGCAGAAGAGGTCATGGTTTGGGAATGAGCCAGACAGGGCCTAGGGCAGAGATGACTTAATTTGAGACAGTGTTCAAGGATCCGAGAAAGGATCTGTTCTTTCTACTCCCCTCTAGTGCGACACTGACCCTGCCTCATGGGTACATGCATCATGGGAGGGTATAATTACCTAAAATCATTCAAATTAGTGATTAGAAGGTGAATATTGGATTTTTACAAAGAATGCTGTTGTTGGGTTCCCGTTTCTTGGAAAGTTTGTATCTTCTGATTGTTTGGTTTTAGGACAAGATACATATGTCAGTCTTAGTCTTGTTAAAATACCACCTTTGTTATATATTTGCTCATTTATATTTTATGGTTGTAAAAGAAACAACCATAAAAATTGATGTCAGCTTTGTGGAAACTACCTAAAACTCTAAGAAAGTAGTGAATTTTCTAAGTGTATTTTTCTTTTCAGATGACTTTTTCATCTTCCTCAAACTATGAGATGATGAAATAGCACAGGAATCAAGAACTGTTTTTTGGATAAAGTTCATCACCAAAATGTCAAAGTTATGCAAGTTTTCTGACGTAAGTAGGGGAAAGCATCAAACACACACATACACACATACACACACATGCTTACACAAACTCACAATTGCTCAGGAATCACAGGCTGTGCATACTCCTTTGCAGGTAAGGAGTATCATTATAAAATGTCAATTTGTTCAACACACTGCCAAAATATAACTATGAAACTATCAAAATTCCACATCTGGGGTATCAAAACTGCTTTATACTTTCGTTTTTCTCATTCAAAGATGGTTTATAAAAGTGTTTTGGAAGCAATAAAAGCTATTACCTAATTTGTTTAAGGTGATTAGATGATATGCAAGAGCACTTAAAGGTATTAATCCCTATAATCTGAGTCTTTAAAAATTTTCAACCCATAAATACTTTAATGAGTATTCTGGAAATACATGAGGGCATTAGCTTTACTTTAAAAGGTATTTAAAACTCTTCACCACATTTTTCCATTTAGCTGTTTGCTTCCAGCTACCCTTGGGCAAGTTGTTTGGTCAGAGGGCTGGCTGTGCCTTTGCTCCTAAGGCAGATCTTACAGGCTGCCCATTGCGGAGGTGTGCCAACTGTTTGAAGCTCCCCAAGGTCACAGGTGAAGCCTTGCCTCCTTAGAATCTTTGGGATAAAGGATATTTTTAAGATTGGATATAGGTAAGGCATAGCTCGTTATAATACACCAAAGGCAATTGCTTATATAAATAAGGATCTTAGTAGCTGAAATTAAAATAAGCGAACTTCATTTTGTGCCATCAGGTCAAAGCATGCCTGGTCTCCCCCTAACAAGGCAAAAGATTGTGGACATTATAGCTGTGCTACAAGACTTCACATAACATTTGGCTCAATAAGCTGCTGAAATTTTCCAGAAAAAAATGGATATCTGAGAATATTTTCTATTGTCCTGTCTCCAATTTGGAAGATTCACCAGAATCAGAATAGTCGTAGGTCTCTCCAGTGGTTAATTTTCTAAACAAATGAATGACCCAAAACTTAATGTTTGCAAGTCTCTGAAACACAGTCATAACTTCTGTCAAGCACTAGGAGTGAACATCAGCTGAGCATTTCTAATTATTATTGGGTGGCCTCTATATGGATGACCATGATGCAGTTTAAGATCCAATGTGTCCTCCAATGTTTTCTTCTAGGAATGGTTCCTACTTGTTTCCTCTTCCTCACCTGAAAGTATCTCTAACCTCCCAGTTACTGGATCAGAAGTCAGATTCTTTACTGGTCTTCATCTACTAATAGTTAATTCTGGTCTGGGCAGATTCAGAAGGTCTGCAAGTATAAATTTCTTTATTTGTGAATGGAAATAGGTTGCAGGCCTATTCCATAGGATGGGATGCAGATGAAAAGTGTTGTGGATGGATCATGGCATACAAACACCAACTCAAACTAGAAAGTTGGAGCCATCCTCTGCTCCTCTCTGTACCTTGGCTGATAGATTGCATCTGCCTCTTTTTGGTCACTCTTGCTGTTTCTGGATGAGGTCAGGCCTCTATCATCTTACTCTAGGAATATGGTGTCTTGTTTCAACTGGCCTTTTAAAAAAATCTCCATTTCATCATTCACATTCTTGATAGCAAACTAATGATCACATATGATTATACTACAGTCTCCTGCTCAAAACTTTGAATGACTCCTTATTACTTACACATAGAAAAAAAAAATTGTATTTCCTTAGTTTGGCTTTTACTTTCCTTATCATCTAGCTTTAAACTACATTTTAAACATCTTTTTTTTCATTATATCCTCTGCTCTAGGTACATAAGTCTCCTCCTTATTTTTCAAATACAATTCATGCATTCGTATATTATTTATTTATTTATTTATTTATTTATTTATTTATTTATTTTTAGATGGAGTCTTGCCCTATCACCCAGGCTGTAGTGCAGTGGCACGATCTTGACTCACTGCAACTTTTGCTCTCAGGTTCAAGTAATTCTCTTGCCTCAGCCTCCTGAGTAGCTGGGACTACATGTGTGCACCACCATGCCTGGCTAATTTTTGTATTTTTAGAAGAGATGGGGTTTTGCCATGCTGGCCAGACTGGTCTCCAAC
>NW_016814779.1:482360-497403 GCF_001698545.2 Rhinopithecus bieti | reverse complement strand
TATTTATTTATTTATTTATTTATTTATTTATTTATTTATTTATTTTAGATGGAGTCTTGCCCTATCACCCAGGCTGTAGTGCAGTGGCACGATCTTGACTCACTGCAACTTTTGCTCTCAGGTTCAAGTAATTCTCTTGCCTCAGCCTCCTGAGTAGCTGGGACTACATGTGTGCACCACCATGCCTGGCTAATTTTTGTATTTTTAGAAGAGATGGGGTTTTGCCATGCTGGCCAGACTGGTCTCCAACTCCTGACCTCAAGTGATCCGCCTGCCTCAGCCTCCCAAAGTGCTGGGATTACAGGTATGATCCACTGTGCCTGCCCAGTATATTCTTGTGCCTCCATTTATTTATTGTCTTCTGTTGTTTTAGAACGTTTCTCTTCCCAGCCAATCCAGAAGAATATTGCCAAAAGATATCCATGAGGAATCATTGTAGAAACCTCTCAAAGTTAATCCTTCCAGCCCATCTCCCTTAGCACATTCTGTATCTCTTACAGCCTTAGCCTTACTCTGCCCTATGTAGCTTATACTTCTTGTATGTAGCCACCAGAGATTTTATACTCTTTGAAGGCATCAATTGCCTCATTCTTCTTTGTTTTCCTTCTTCCCTCAAACTTTTAGCAGAGAGCCTTTCCCAGAGTGAGTGCTCACTAGACATGTTTTGACAAATTGAAAAAAGAAATTGCAAAGAAATAGTAAGTTGTACCTTTGCTTAACTTACTAAGAATTAAGTTGGAGATAAGAGAGACCCAACAATGTGCCAGAAGTCACCAGAACCTGGGACAAATAACCTGGAGTCACTTTTGACAGGTTCTAAGCTCAACAGTATTATACCATTACAGCTTTGTGATCCTTTTGAGACAAAATGTCAGGCTCAGATGTGGCCATTGACTGTGGCAGTTAATTAAGTACAGGTGTCCTCAAAAGCCATCTGTAAGGAAGGCGCTCTTGGGCTTGCTGCACGCTCACTAATCCCTAGGGCTGTGGAGGAGCGCAATGTCATTTTAATTTAGTTTGACTAGCAGCAGCTTTGTTTAGACACCTGCTCTTCTTCAGTAACCAAAGGTAACTGATATCTGTGTGCTTGTACGTGCCCAGACAGGCTTCCAGTCAACTAAAATTATCCTTCTTCAGGGATCTATTTGAATCTGACATTTGTTCATTTATTTTCTTCAAAATATAGTAGAGAAACCAAGAGATTGTTCATTACTATTTCAGTGGTAGACTTCCACATATTTTCTCAAGTTTCAGGTTTAGGGTACTTTTAGATCCCTATGAGGGCCAGGCAACCATGCATTTTGGAGGAAAGGAGGAAAAGGCTGAAGGCTGGAGAATTTTGTCCTCTAAACAGAATTCCTCAGGAAAATGTCCTTGCTTTTGCCTATACTGTTCCTATTGATTGCAGTGCTCTCCCTCCTACCCTATCCTTCCTAATCCTATTCATACTTTAATTTAACTTAAGACCCTATGCTCTTTTCATGAGGTCTTGCTGATTCATGCAGATCACATTATCTGTCCTTTTTCTGAGCTACTCTGAACCACTCATCAGTATCACTCAAATTGCATTTTTTTCCTCTCACTGTTAATTTGATTTTCATGACCAGAAGGCAATTATTTTTGGGCTGGGTAATGCATGTCCTTTGCTACCTATCATGGCATCACTTGGTAAATACTTATTGGTTGACTGGAAGCTATTGAAATAAAATCAAAGAATATAATGTAATTGAAGCTTCAACTACTAGAGCAGTCTCATGATACTCCTGATTCCTAGAAATCATTTGGAAACTAAAAAGCAGACTGAATTGTTGCTTAAAAACATATTTCCTTGAAGACTGAATGTATTACAACACAAATCTTGCACTAATGGAAGTTTTAATAATTTGTGGGCAGTTACTAACCAAGCATGAATAATATTCATAGAGGCTCAGTGGAAGAGACTTTAGGCATGACCCAGTTTTTAACCTTGTTAGTAGTATGGAGAGAAGAGAAACAGTCAGAGAAGGCCTCCAAAAAAGACAGGATTAGTTCAGGGGCTTACTGGGGACATATTGAAACAGAATAGGTTGAAAGCAAGATGATACCTCTACAAGTCTGAAAGAGCCACAGCATTACTAGGCTTGGGGCTACCCCTAAAGAAGCTGTGGCTGCAGTGACCAAAGACTCAGATTACAGCATCAAAGTTTCTTTGAATACCTGGAAAGCCTTCCCAAGAAGGTTGGATACAAATACAAATAAGTACAAACTGCAACGACTATAATAAATACCCAACTTTTTAATGCCTAGACATCAACAAACATCCACAAGCATCCAGACCATCCGGGAAAACATGACCTCACCAAACAAACTAAATAGGGCACCAGAGACCAATCCTGGAGAGACCAAGATATGTGATATCTTTCAGACAGAGAATTCAAAATAACTGCTTTGAGGAAGCTCAGTAAAATCCAAGAAAACACACAGAGAAGGAATTCAGAATCCTGTGAGATAAATTTAACAAAGATATTGAAATGAAAAGAAACAAGCAGAAAATCTGGAGCTGAAAAGTACAATTGACATAGTGAAGAATAAATCAGAGTCTCTTAAGAGCAGAATTGATCAAACAGAAGAATTAGTGAGCTTGAAGATAAGTTATTTGGAAATACAGTCAAGAGTAGACAAAAGAGTTTCGTACCTTCATATAATTTCTTATTGCTCATTAATGTGAAGTTAAAGTGTAGAGTTTTTATTAGTTTTCTCTTTGCTTGTTGGTTTGTTTGTTTATGTTAAGTTGTCATCAGTTTAAAATAATGAGTTATAAGGTATTATTTGCAAGCCTCATGGTAACCTCAAATCAAAAAAAATACAACAGATACACAAAAGTAAAAGCAAGAAATTAAAACATATTACCAGAGAAAATCACCTTCACTAAAAGGAATACAAAAAGGAAGAGAAGACCTCAAAACAACCAGAAACAAATAACAAAATGGCAAGAGTAGTCCTTACTTATCAATGATAACATTGAATGCAAAGAGGTATAGGAAAAGGTGCTCAACATCATTGATCATTCAAGAGATGCAAATCAAAACGACAATGAGATATCATCTCATCCCAGTTAAAATGGCTTTTATCCAAAAGACAGGCAACAACAAATGCTGGCAAAGATATGCAGAAAAGGGAACACTCATATGCTGTTTGTGGGAATGTAAATTAGTACAACCACTATGGAGACCAGGTTGGAGTTTCCTCAGTAGACTAAAAATACAGCTACCCCTGACCCAGCAATCCCAGTGCTATGTATATACCCAAAAGACAGGAAATCAGTACACCGAAGAGATATCTGCACTAACATGTTTGTTGCAGTACCACTCATAGTCACCAAGATTTGGAAGCAACCTAAGTGTACATCAGCAGATGAAGGGATAAAGAAAATGTGGTACATATACACAATGGAGTACTATTCAGCCATCAAAAGAATGAAATCCTGTCATTTGCAACAACATGGATGGAACTGGAGGTCATTAAGTGAAATGAGTGAGGTACAGAAATATAAACCTCACATGTTTGCACTTATTTGTGGAAGCTAAAAAAATTAAAACAACTGAACTCACAGAGATAGAGAGTAGATTTATGGCTATCAGTGGCTGGGAAGTGTAGTGGGAGAGTAAGGGATGTGGGGATGGTTGATGTGTATAAAAATATAGGTAGAAAGAATATATAAGATCCAGTATTTGATAGTACAACAGGGTGACTACAGTCAACAGGTTAGAAACAAGATGGAGCTGGTTAGATCAGATCTCTTTCACCGTCTCAGTTATAATTTTGCAAAGGTGGTTTCACCACATTTGGCTAATTTTTAAATTTTTAGAGACAAAGTCTCCCTGTGATGCCCAGGCTGGTTTCCAACTTCTGGGCTCAAGCGGTCCCTCCTCCTTGGCCTCCCAAAGTGCTGGGATTATAGGCATAAGCAATAGCTCCTAGCCTGTACATATTTTTAAACTCAAGGTTTCTAATTCATTTTTTGGCAAGTTTAAACTATGGTTTGACAACCAAAACCAATGATTGGGGCAAGGTTGTGCCACTGTACTCTAGCCTAGGTGACAGAGCTAGACCCTATCTCTAAAACAAAAGAAAACACCAAGGGCATAGTTGTCACCATGTAAATTCTATTAAGTAAGGATGTATTTATGGAATATGTGAATTTTATTATTGAAAGAAACCTTGCAAATAGGTATGAGGGCAATTTTGGATTAGCAAAGATATTAGATTGATTTGTATTAGATTTAATTTATCAGGGAAAGGGCTGATATATTAAATGTAATATATTATGATATAGAGCCATTGACAGTTATGAAGAAGAAAGAATTCCTATCTTTTTCACATTGATAAAGGGTTTTAAATAATATTATATCATAGTTAAATATGGTGTGATAAGTTAACAGCACCAGTAAAAAGAGCATAATTGCTCGACAGGTTCTTCTTGCCGACTACACAGATGAAAAACAGTTAACTGAGAACTCAGTTCACTAAGACATGGTATTTCAGTAAAGAAAGAGTTGAATTAATGTAAGGCTAGCCATGCAGAAGACAGTTATCACTGAAATCAGTCTCCCTGAAGGCTCAAAGCTTACGGTTTTTCAATGATAATTTGGCAGGCAGTGGGGTAGAAAATGGGGAGTGTTGATTGGTTGTTGATGAAATTATACAGGTGTGAAAAATGGTCCCCCTGTGCTGAGTTCACCTCTGGGTAAGGGCCACAGGACCAGTTGAGTCATGAGTTGCAGGGCTGGGTGGACAGTTGCAGCTCAGCTGGTTGTCAGAAATGCAAAAGTCTGAAAAAAAAATCTCAAAAACCAATCTTAGGTTCTACAGTAGTAATGTTATCTACAGGAGTAATTGGGGGAAATTACGAATCTTGTGATCCCTGGAATAATTGTTGGTTATCATTTCACTGCACATACATTTTAGCAGAATTCAGATCCCTCTCATAATCTTAACCTTGTGGGCTTTTATTAGTTTTACAAAGGCAATTTAGTTTTGGGAAGAAATATTATCATCCTTGCCTTATGGTTAAACTATAAATTAAATTCCTCCCAAAGTTAGCTTGCTCTATACCCAGGAATGACAAAGGACAGTTTGGAGGTTAGAAGAAAGGTAGAGTCAACTGTGTCACATTTCTCTTATGGGTTTCTCTTAATTTTGCAAAGGTGGTATTACTATGAAGCAAGGTTTTACATTACAGTGTAAACTTGTGGAAAGGGAATGATAAAATTAATACTACTGATAGTGGCAGAAGCCAGACAAATTCCTGGACAGACAAGGATGGGTACGGGTGAATCCTGACCTTCAAGTCAAAGAGAGCCTAAAACCCAAAGACTGAGCTGCCAGTTTGTGGTAGAGTCCACGACTGGAGCGTGAACTTCCTCCATGCCTTTTAGCCTATCAAATAGTGCTTTTACCAGGCCTGCTCATGGACCAAGTAGCACAAACTCCCCCATTCTGAGACCATAGAAACTCTGGACTCTGCTGCACATGGGTCTCCCCATTTTGGGACCCCTCTCACACAGAAGGCTACCTGCTCGTGGGTCCTCTCTCTGCTGAAAGCTTTCCTTCTGTGACTCAATAAAATTATTCTCCGTCTTGCTCACTCTCTGGTGTCCACATACCTCTTTCCTCTTGGACGCTGGATAAGAACCTGGGAACTGCTGTACAGCAGATGAGAAAGGAGTTGTAACACTCTAACCCTCCTTCCTGCTCGCCTAGCAATGGGGAGAAAAGCGGCTGGGTGCCACACGCCCCCTCTCGCCAAGATGTGGGTGGTGGGACCGAATGAGCTGTGATATGCCCCCATTCACTGAAGCTGCGGGTGGAGGGAATGAATATGAACTGCAACACTTCCTAGGGGCTCAGACCTCAAGACTCCTCAAGTAAAAGCCGTAACACCCCTTTGGGGCTCTGCTGGTTGCTGGCATCTCCTAGTTTTCAGACTGCAAATCTCTTCTCCTAAGTGTACCAGTCATATTGGATTAGGGTCCTCCTTAAGGCCTTCATTTTAACTTAATCACTACTATAACAACCTGTCTCCCAATATGTCTACCCTCTTTGGCATTGAAGGTTAGGACTTCAACATATACATTTTTGAGGTGGGCATAATGCAGCTCACAACAAAAGGCAGGATGGAAGCAGGAGATGTGAGAAGAGGTCACGTAACGACCTATGCAAGAGATGGTGGAACTTGGACCAGGGTGGTTATGGTGAAGATGGTGATAAGAAGTAGGATTCTGAATCATAGTGAAGATCAGGAAAACAAGATTTGCCAGTAGATTGAAAGTGAGGTATGAGAGGAAGATGAGTCAGGGTGACACCACAGAACTAAAATTCCAGATGGGCTTAACCATGGGAGACAGTGTGAGGAGATGGAAGTGAAGAGTGAGATAAGTGGAAGCATAGGAAGGTACTTATATGGATTAGAAGGAGGATAAAGACACTATGCTTTTTAAACTGTAATTACCAGGAGTACTTATTAGCAGTACATTTCAAGTAAATTAAATAGTTAAAGAGGAAAAGAACCTCTAAAACTGTTAGACACAAAACATAGAAAACTATTTTCACTATTTTGGAGCAGAGAAGTTTGCTAATCAAGAAATAAACCTCAAAGTCATTTACAAATGATTGACAGCTTCAACCAAAACATGCATATACATTTTTGCATATATCACAAAGCGTATTATAAAAAATACGAAAAGCTAGGTGACAGAGGTGTAAAAAAGGAAAAAGATTATTTTCTTTACCACTAGGTTCGTGGCTAAAGACCGTAAAACAAAGATAGATTAACAAGAAAAAAGCATACAAACTTATTTAATCCAAGTTTTATGTGACATGGGAGCCTTTGTAAGAAGTGGAAGACCTGAAAAAATGGTTAATTGGATGTATTTTCATGTTAGATTTGATGAAGTGGATAGCTGTGGAGAAATAGGACTGGACAAAGAGTACAATCTAATGATAATAAACTGTGGGAAATTTAGCAAGTCCTATTAGTTCATATTCTTCTCTGTGACCTTTCTTCAGAGATAAGGATGTTCCTTTCCTCTAGGTATAGGGAGGGCACACCTCAGCTGAGAGTCTCATGACCTGCTTCAGGGAAAGGTCAGACAATTCTTCCTAGGTTTTATAGCCTGCTTCAGAGGATAAGGATGGGGGAAGGCCATAGAGAACTTCCTGCTTCTGCTGTTTTTCTAAATGCCAACACACCAAATTTTGAGGTAACATGTCCTGAACCCCATCACAGGGTGGACAGTATTTGCAACCCATTTAATGAGCCAAAGTTTTATAACCAAAATTTACAATCAACCTGACAGAAAAAATCGGCAAAAAATATGGACAGGTAATTCAAAAACTAGAAAAAAAGGTTAATAGATGTTAACCATAGAAAAGATGCATAATCTGAATAGTAATTGGGGAATGTGAATTTTAAAATGAGAAATTAATTTTGTATTCATCAGATTGACAAAACCTTAAAAGTGAAATTATATCATTTTAGAAACTCTTGAAAGAAGTGTATATTTAAAAGCCTATCCTGGATAGTAATTTTGTAGTAGCTGCCAAAAATTGTAAATGCATTATCTTCAATCTAGTAATCCTATCCTGAAGTTTCTGTCTTAGATAAACATTCCCACATATAAACAAAGATATATATACATGTGTAGAAGAAGAAAAATTTTTTTCCTCTACCCATCTTAGGTTCATTTGCTGAGGCCCTGTAAATTAGACCAACAAGAGAAAAACAAACAGAAGTTTATGAGCATGTTCATCACACATACATATGGGAGCACTCAGAGTTGAGTAACTGAAAGGTTAGTTGGAACTTGCACTTATATAGCATCTCAATGACAACAATAAATTTGAGAGCCATGAGAAGACAAAAAAAAAAAAGATTCTGAGTTTCTAGTGCAGCAAATTGTGAGAAGGAACATCTGTAAGAAAACTGATGGATGATAAGGGCTAGTTAATAAAGTTGATGCACTCTTCCAGATGACAAGGGTCTAGAATTGTCTCCACAGTGATTAACTTGTGTCATTCCTGGTAAAGGGGAAAAGAAGGACACCTTTACAAATTTATGTCCTACTTTTAGGCAAATAGGGGGACAGCAGCGGCTCCTGTTGCCCAGGCTGGAGTGCGGTGGCACGATTTTGGCTCACTGCAACCTCTGCCTCCTGGGTTCAAGTGATTCTCCAGCCTCAGCCTCCTGAGTAGCTGGGATTACAGGCACCCGCCACCATATCCAGCTAATTTTTGTATTTTTAGTAGCTTCTTTTCACTTGCCTTCAGCTCAAAATAATCCTAATGCAAAAATGGTATGTTTTGGGATGGCATATTCTACCACCCTACATATACAAATATGTTATTAAAGCATATTTATAATGAGGCTAAATTGAATAAAACCTAAATACACATCACCTGTAAATTACTTAAACTATAGTACATGCTCACTATGGAATATTCAGCAGTATTTAAAAAGAACAAGGTAGATGTATAAATATTGACACAAATATATCAAAACAAAAAGGCAACAATTTTCAATATTAAACATGATCCCATTTATGTCCAAAATCCAACTACATATTTGCATATGAACATATATATGTATTTATAGAAAATAGCCAGAAGATATGAGCCAATCTTACAACAATTTTTCGTGAAGGGAGTCAGATGTTACTTTGGAGACTGAGGAGGAGAATGAAGAATCGTTTGCTTTATGAGTCTTGGTTTTGTTTTGACAATAGGAATGTATTAATTATATATATATATTATTTAAGGATTTAAGTCAGGTGATATCTTTTATTATTATTATTATTATTATTTTTTTTTTTTTGAGACGGAGTCTCGCTCTGTCGCCCGGGCTGGAGTGCAGTGGCCAGATCTCAGCTCACTGCAAGCTCCGCCTCCCGGGTTTAGGCCATTCTCCTGCCTCAGCCTCCGGAGTAGCTGGGACTACAGGCGCCGCCACCTCACCCGGCTAGTTTTTTTTTTTTGTATTTTTTTTTTAGTAGAGACGGGGTTTCACCGTGTTAGCCAGGATGGTCTCGATCTCCTGACCTCGTGATCCGCCCGTCTCGGCCTCCCAAAGTGCTGGGATTACAGGCTTGAGCCACCACACCTGGCCAAGTCAGGTGATATCTTAATGATGAACAGAGAACATCCAGAAAAACTAACTTCCCAAGAGCAGGAAGCAGACCCATCTGGCCCCGAATGAAAGAGGATCAATAACTACAGTACTGGTAACACTTGCCTAAGAAAACACAGGGTCGTGCCCCGAAGGTTTTCTTTTTTTTTTTTTTTTTTTTTTTTTTTTGAGGCCATGTCTCAGTTATCTGGCTGGAGTGCAGTGGTGTGATCTCAGCTCACTGCAACCTCCACCTCATGGATTCAAGTGATTCTCTTGCCTCAGCCACCCAAATAGCTGGGACTACAGATGCGTGCCACCATGCCCGGCTAATTTTTGAATTTTTTGTAGAGACAGGGTTTCATCCTGTTGGTGAGGCTGGTCTTGAACTCATGAGCTCAAGCAATCTACTGGCCTTGGACTCTGAAAGTGCTGGGATTATAGGTATGAGCCACCACACCTGGCCTTTCTGAGGCTTTCATTGAAATAAGAAGCAGGGGTGAGTGAACTTCTGATCCAGAAGAGAGATAATTTGAATGTAGCATAATATTGCCCTTTGATGGCATATTCGGAGGCATAGGAAGGTCAAGATTAGATGTGCGATGAGATCTTAACAGATCTGGTTCAGACACCAATTCTGTTGACTGTACTTTTTGATTTATCTGCAAAGAACAGGTATTACCAGTGTAATAAAAGGTAGTATTAAAAGTTTGAAAACACCATTTCTTTAAAAACTGGTGTAAAATGAGGACAAGAGATTCCATGAAATTGTGGGAAAAAGAAGAAGAAAATAGGCAAAATGAACAAGACAGAGCATGGGGACGTTGAGAGTAGAGGCCCAAGATTGAAGAACTGAATTAACTGCCATCGCTGAAAAATTAAAAAGTGTAATTTAAAAGTCTAACTTTCTGGCTTGTCTTGAAAAATCTGAGATCTAGAACACAGAACTGGTGTTCCTATGTGGAAATCATACATGGGGACTTCACAGCCCCTGAACCTCCAGTCAATCTCAACTGCTTTTGGATGCTGAGTTTCTTAACCTTTATATTGATGCATGGATGCAGACTCACAATTATGGACTCCCTGTGGACCTCCTTGTCAGAATAGTGTTTTTAAATGCACAAATTAAAATATAGAGAATCAAAAGGGAAACCAACTATGTTGTGATTCAGTTCTGCCCTTGTGCCCCTTGGGTGTTGAGGCCTAGGATCAGTTGCCATTTCCATTGAGCTCCATCACTCTGGGTTTTGTTTTTCAATTTTTGTTAAGTTCCAGGGTACATGTGCAAGATGTGCAGGTTTGTTACATAGGTAAACGTGTGCCATGGTGGTTTGCTGCACCTATCAATCCATCACCTAGTTATTAAGCTCAGCCTGCATTACTTTTCCTAGTGCTCTTCTTCCCCCTGAACCCCCCTAAAGGCCCCAGTGTGTGTTGTTCCCTTCCCTGTGTCCATGTGTTCTCATTGTTCAGCTCCCTTTTATAAGTGAGAACACATGGTGTTTGGTTTCCTGTTCCTGTGTCAGTTTGCTGAGGATATAGCTTCCAGCTCCATTCGTGTCCCTGTAAAAGGCATGGTTTTATTTCTTTTTATGGCTGCATAGTATTCCATGGTATATATGTGCCACATTTTCTTTATCCAGTTTATCATTTATGGGCATTTGGGTTGATTCCATGTATTTGTTATTGTAAATAGTGTTGCAATGAACATATGTGTTCATGTATCTTAATAATAGAATGATTTATATTCTTTTGTGTATATACCCAGTAATGGGATGGCTGGGTCAAATGGTATTTCTGGTTCATAGATCTTTGAGGAATCGCCACACCGTCTTCCACAGTGGTTGAACTAATTTACATTCCCACCAACAGTGTAAAAGCTTTCCTATTTCTCTCCAACCTCACCAGCTGTTGTATTTTTTACTTTTTAATAATTGCCATTCTGACTGACATGAGATAGTATATCATTGTTGGTTTGATTTGCATTTATCTAATGATCAATGATGTTGAGCATTTATTCATATTTGTTGGCTGCATGAATGTGTTCTTTTCAGATGTTTGTGTACATGTCCTTTGCCCACTTTTTAATGGGGTTGTTTGTGTTTTGGTTATAAATTTGTTTAAGTTCCTTGTAGATCCTGGATATTAGACCTTTGTTAGTGGGATAAATTGCAAAAATTTTCTCCTACTCTCTAGGTTGCTTGTTCACTCTGATGATGGTCTGTTTTGCTGTGCAGAATCTCTTTAGTTTAATTAGATTCCATTTGTCAAGTCTGCTTTTGTTGCAATTACTTTTGGCAATTTAGTCATGAAATCTTTGCCCATGCCTACGTCCTGAATAGTATTGCCTAGATTTTCTTCTGGGTTTTTATAGTTTTGGGTTTTACATTTAAGTCTTTAGCCCATCTTGAGTCAATTTTTGTATAAGGTGTAAGGAAGCCAATTTTCTGCATATGGCTAGCCAGTTCTACCAGCACCATTTATTAAATAGGGAATCCTTTTCCCATTGCTTGTTTTTGTTAGGTTTGTCAAAGACCAGATGGCTGTAAATGTGTGGTCTTATTTCTTAGTTCTCTATCATGTTCCCTCGGTCTTATGGGTCCATTTTTGTACCAGTACCATGCTGTTTTGGTTACTGTAGCCTTGTAGTATAGTTTTTAGTTTGGTAGCATGATGCCTCCAGCTTAGGATTGTCTTGGCTATATGAGCTCCTTTTTAGTTCCATACAAATTTTAAAACAGTTTCTTCTAATTCTGCGAAGAATGCCAATGATAGTTTAATGGCAATAGCATTGAATCTATAAATTACTTTGGGCAGTATGGCCATTTTCACAATATTGATTTTTTCCTATTCATCAGCATGGGATGTTTTTCCATTTGTTTGTGTCCTTTCTGATTTCCTTGAGCAGTGGTTTGTAGTTCTCCTTGAAGATGTCCTTCACTTCCTTTGTTAGCTGTATTCCTAGGTATTTCATTCTCTTTGTATCAGTTGTGAATTGGAGTTCATTCATGATTTGGTTCTCAGCTTGCCTGTTGATGTATAGGGATGCTAGTGATTTTTGTACATTGATTTTGCATCCTGAGACTGCTGAAGTTTCTTATCAGGTTAAGAATCTCTTGGACTGAGATGATGGGGTTTTCTAGATATAGGACCATGCCATTTGCAAACAATTTGACTTCCTTTTTTCCTATTTGAATTCTCTTTATTTCTTCCTCTTGCCTGATTGCCCTAGACAGAACTTCCAATACTCTATTGAATAGGAGAGGTGAGAGAGGGCATCCTTATTTTGTTCAGGTTTTCGAGGGGAATGCTTCCAGGTTTTGCCCATTCAGTATGATGTTGGCTGTGGGGATGTCATATGTGGCTCTTATTATTATGTTCCTTCAGTACCTGGTTTTTTGAGAGTTTTTAGCATGAAGGGATGTTGAATTTTATTGAAGGTCTTTTCTGCATCTATTGAGATAATCTTGTGGTTTTTGTCTTTAGATCTGTTTATGTGATGAATTACATTTATTAATTTGTGTATATTGAACCAGTCTTGCATCCCAGGGATGAAGCCAACTTGATTGTGTTGGATAAGCTTTTTGATGTGCTGGTGTATTCGGTTTGCCAGTATTTTATCGATAATTTTTGCATCAATGTTCATCAGGCATATTGGCCTGAAGTTTTCTTTTTTTGTTGTATCACTGCCAGGTTTTGATATCAGGATGATCCTGGCTTCATCGAATGAGTTAGGGAGGAGTACCTCCTTTTCAATTGTTTGTAATAGTTTCAGAAGAAAGGGTATCAGCTCCTCTTTGGAGCTCTGCTAGAATTCAGCTATAAATCCATCTGGTCCTGGGCTTTTTTGATTGGTAGGCTGTTTATTACTGGCTCAATTTCAGAACTTATTATTGATCTTTTCAGGGATTCAACTTCTTCCTGCTTCAGTACTGAGAGGGTGTATGTGTCAGGAATTTGTCCATTTCTTCTAGATTTTCTAGTTTATTTGCATAGAAGTGTTTACAATATTCTCTGATGGTTGTTTGTATTTTATGGGGTCACTAGTGATATCCCCTTTTTCATTTTTTATTGTGTCTATTTGATTATTCCCTCTTTTCTTCTTTATTAATCTAGTCAGTGGCCTATTTTATTAATTTTTTCAAAAAACCAGCTCCTGTATTCATTGATTTTTTGAAGGGTTTTTCTTGTCTCTATCTTCTTCAGTTCTGCTCTGGTTTTGATTATTTCTGGTCTTCTGCTGGCTTTGGGGTTTCTTTGCTCTTGTTTCTCTAGTTCTTTTAGTTGTGTTGTCACAACTAAAAGGGTGTCAATTTGAGATCTTTCTAGCTTTTTGATGTGAACATTTGGTGCTATAAATTTCCCTCTTAAAACTGCTTTAGCTGCGTCCTAGAGATTCTGGTATGTTGCCTTTTTGTTCTTATTGGTTTCAAAGAACTTCTTGATTTCTGCCTTAATTTTATTATTTAACCAGGAGTCATTCAGGAGCAGGTTGTTCAATTTCCATGTAGTTATGTGGTTTTGAGTGAATTTTTAAATCTTGAGTTCTAATTTGATTGCACTGTGGTCTGAGAGACTGTTAAGATTTCTGTTTTTTTTTTTTTGTATTTGCTAAGGAGTGATTTACTTCCAATTATGTGATCAATTTTACAGTAAGTGCCATGTGGTGTTGAGAAGAATGTATATTCTGCTGCTTTAGGGTAAAGAGTTCTGTAGATATCTATCAGATTCACTTGATCCAGAGCTGAGTTCAAGTCCTGAATATCTTTGTTAATTTTCTGTCTCAATGATCTAATATTGACAGTGGGGTGTTAACGTCTCCACTATTATCGTGTCAGAGTCTAGTCTCTTTACAGGTCTCTAAGAACTTGTTTTATGAATCTGGGTGCTCCTGTATTAGGTGCATATATATTTAGAATAGTTAGCTCTTCTTGTCGAATTGATCCCTTTACCATTATGTAATGCCCTTGTCTTTTTTATCTTTGTTGGTTTAAAGTCTGTTTTGCAGAAACTAGGATTGCAACCCCTGCTTTTTTCTGTTTTCCATTTGCTTGGTAAATTTTCCTCCATCCTTTTATTTTGAGTTTATGCATGTCTTTGCATGTGAGATGGGTCTCTTGAATACAATACAATAATGGATCTTGACTCTTTTTATTTTATTTTATTTTATTTTATTTTATTTTATTTTATTTTATTTTATTTTATTTTATAAGAGGGAGTCTTGCTCTGTCACCCCGGCTAGAGTACAGTGGTGAAATCTTGGCTCACTGTGACCTCTGCCTTGTGGGTTCACATGATTCTTCTGCCTCAGCCTCCCAAGTAGCTGAGACTACAGGCACACACTACCACGCCTGGCTAATTTTTATATTTTAATAGAGATGGGGTTTCACTGTGTTGGTTAGGCTGCTCTCAAACTCCTGATCTCAAATGATCCGCCTACCTCGGCCTCCCAAAGTGCTGGGATTACAGATGTGGGCTACCACACCATCCTAGATCTTGACTCTTTATCCAGCTTGCCATTCTATGTCTTTTAATTGGGCCATTTAGCCCGTTTACATTTAAGGTTAATATTGTTATGTGTGAATTTGATCCTGTCATCATGATACTAGCTGGTTATTTTGAAGACTTGTTTATGTAGTTGCTTCATAGTGTCATTGGTTTGTGTACTTCAGTACACAAACTGAAGTACACAAGTGTTTTTGGAGTGGCTGGTAACAGTTTTTCTTTTCATATTTAGTGCTTCCTTCAGAAGCTCTTGCAAGGCAGGCCTGGTGGTGACAAATTCCCTCAGCATTTGCTTGTCTGAAAAAGATTTTATTTCTTTTCCACTTAGGAAGCTTAGTTTAGGTGGATATGAAATTTTGGGTTGGAAATTCTTTTCTTTAAGTATGTTGAATATTG